>NW_016158835.1:22932-52634 GCF_001687245.7 Rhagoletis zephyria | reverse complement strand
TTTTTTTTTTTTTTAATTTTATATTGTATCTTTATTGCAAAGGACTAATGGTTTTTTTACTTTTTTTTTGGCACTAGTTTTTTTTGTTGCTGTAAGTAAAAATTTTGAAAAAAATTCAAACCTACGTACATACATATATATATTTCTTCGATTGAGCCCTGCATGACTTTGAAACCAATTAAAAGTAAACTGTAATAAGTGGGCCAAAATATGGCTATTTTAGTAGTCGATAACGAAATTTCCGACAGGGTATCTACTTAGCCTTGACTGTGTGGCTCTGTTGCTATTTGGTTGGCTGCATCACTTCAATTTGTGCTCTATTAGAATATTATTAGTTGCCTGCCTAACCATGCCCGCCTACTTGTTTAGCCATACAGCCGAGCTGACCTTGATATCTGCGCCTTCCTGGAACTTCCTTTTTCTATGCACATTCATATATATATTTATGTATGTATTTATATTGCGCTATATTTCCATATTTTATAACTTACTATGTACATTTACGAGATTAAAATGTCAATTTCATGCAGCAACCAAGCGTATGAGCACAGTGACTGCTATATGATTGATTAGCTGGCTCGTGAAATTGCAAATTGTGAAAGAGGGAAAAGAAAAAAGTTCACAGAAAGAAAACTGTAAAGCAAGCAAAAGCATAGTGAATGGTTTTAGGAGAAAATGAAGAGCATGCGAAATGGCTTACGTTTTGTGCTGGTCCTTGGATGTCATCTGGTTTCACACCCATTTCTAATCCTGTAGGGACTTTCATTTCACACGAATCCCCATTGCTTCTGAAAGCCTTTAAGGCTTTAGTAAGTGTAGTTATGTACTTAAAAGTAAGCAGGCGATTCGAATACTTAAGGTTTTAGTGAGAAATTTAGCGGAAGTGCTAAACCCTTTAGCCACGAGTCTGTTTATTCTTACCGACAGGATGCTTAATGTAATCTGATATTCTTTTAAGCACATCAACTGAGAATCTTTTTTTTATTTAAACAGCTCATGCTTTGAATTTGTGTGATAGTATTGTTAAATTAATTCGTTTTTTGTAAGTTATGCGAAGCTTTTAATCTCTTACTAAAAAAAATCGAAATTTTTTAACTAAATAAAAGGCCTATGGCACTGTAAATGAGCAAAACCATTTTTACTTTGCGCATCAAAAATTTTTTCTCGCTGAATCTTTGTTTGAATGAATACAAACCTACTTACATATATACACTCATACATACATTACTTATAGCAGAATAACTGCCGCTTCACTGAGGCTGTAACTAATTTAACATAAGAAAATAACTGCAGCTGATTAAAAAAAGACTTATGTGAAAATGACATAAAAAATGCATACGTACAAATGAAATCCTAAGATGCAAGAGAAATGTGCAATGAATGAATATTTGAAGGCACCCCTTTCATAATGGAATTTAATTAAAGTTTAGTAACCCTTACGTCGCTCACTTCAATAGGTAATAGCATTCTGGAAAAAAATGTGTTCAAATGAAGGAAAGCAATAAGCTCAATATATATATATAATGACTATTCGATGGCAATAGTGTGTGTGTTTTTGATTACAACTGCTCTAAATATTGAGGTTGTTCACAAGTAAAAAATAACGGTTAAAATGGTTTTAAGGGGTGCTAATTGGGCGCGTTTCTACCTCAACTGTTGCTGAAATGCTGTCAACTGCTGAGTTCAACAGTTACGTTTTAGAAACGGTATGATACATGAACTGCCAAAACATTTGTAAACAAGCAAAATTAAATAAAACAGCACAAAAATAAAAAAAATAAAACAAGTAAGAGCAGCGCTGTCTTCGGCTATGCCGAAGGCTTCATACCCTTCATGAACATCTGAAAACTTTACTATAACAGATTACTGCATTTGAAAAAATTTATATATTCACAGCACACATAGATAGAGGAGTTACATATATAAAAAATCTTATCTAAACAATCAGAGGTATGGAAGATATACCTTATATAGCACCAATCTAATGGGATTTTCGTTTCTACCGAAAAATGTTACATTTTTATTGCCCTTTCAGTCCAAACACTAAGAACCGGGCAATTAAAAGGCAACATTTTTTGTAGAAACGAAAACGCCATAAGTGATTTTCACTGCTGTGTGATCGGTATGTAAACCGGTAACACAATTTAATGGGTTTAGCTTCCTACATAAAGGAGATATATCGCAAAAACTGGTATAGGAACAATCAGTGGTATACAAGATAAGGCTTATGCAGCATAGAGTTTGACAATTTTCTCAGTAGACTTTGTATTATTATTTATACAATAGCTTACGAAATTTATCGGTTTTAGCTTTCCAAATAAATTAGTTTTGCATTGAAACCCCATATCTGAACAATCAGTTATATGGAGGCAATATATAAGTTACAGTGATCCGATCTTTGTTAATTTTACTGTAAACTGTCTGTCGATAATGAGTGAAAATAGTGCGAAATATCATGTTTCTAGCTGCATATAATTAGAAATTATAACAAAGACTCTCATATCTGAACAATCAGTTGTATGGGAGCTATATGTAAAAGTGATCCGATCTTTGTTATTTTCACTGTAGATATTCTTTTAATAATGAGTGAAAACGGTGAGAATTTTCACGTTCCTAGCTGCATAAATGGAAAAGTTATGGCAAAAAATCTCATATCTGAACAATCATTGTATGGAGGCTATAGGTTATAGTGATCCGATCTTTGCCACTTTCTCTGAAAGTATTCTTTTGATAATGAGTGACAACAGTTCAAAATTTCATGTTACCAGCTACTTAAATGGAGGAGTTATAACGAAAAATCGTATATCTGAACAATCAGTAGTACGGGAGCTATAGGTTATAGTGACCCGATCTTTGTAATTATCACTCTAAGTTCTCTGTTGATAATGGGTGGAAGTATTGCAAAATTTCATGTTCTTAGCTGCATAAATGGAGAAGTTATAACGAAAAATCTCATATCTGAACAATCAGTTGTATGGGAGCTATATGTTATAGTGGTTCGATACTTCCGGTTCCGACAAATGATTAATACATTATAAAAATACACCCATTTACCAAATTTCATTCCGATATCTCGAAAACTGAGCGACTAGATTGCATACAAACAGACGGACAGACAGACAGGCAGACAGGCAGACAGACAGATGGACAGACGGACATGGCTAAATCGACTAAGCTCGACGTTCTGATCATTTATGTATACATTTTAATGGGTCTATCTCTTCCTGTTCTGGTACTTACAAACATCGGACCAAAGTTATAATACCATTTCATGCTCATGAAAGGTGTAAATATTAAGCCAAAAATATGGATAGCGCAGGATTTATAATTTTGTTTTTCTTATTTTATTTTTAATATATGTATTTGTACGTGTATTTTATTTTATTAACAGCCAGTTTAGCCAGAAATTAACAGACAATAATTTTTTTTATTTGAATTTTCTATGAAAGCTGACGGAAGGGAAACATCATTTTTGGCTTATATAAATTGTTCACTTCATGTAGCGAAATAATTTTATGATGGAAAAAATGGCGTAAAGTTGCCAACCGTTGAGCTGAGCGGAACTACTCAACTGTGCGTTTCTGAAACAAACACTCAACAGTTCAGCAACAGCTACGTCTTAGAAACGCGCCCATTATATATTTTTTATTAGTTGAAAAATATTTCAGTGTAGTTAGAAATCCTCTAAAACCCATTTTAATCAGTAGGCTGGCTGCCCAAGTCACTCGCATGCCAGGGCGATCAATATCGAACATGTAGCCAGACCACCAATAGGCAATTCAAGTCGCTGTAACTTTTTTGTTTATTAATTTATTGTTACGGCTCCAATGAAAAAATGCATCAAGTTTTAATCGCTTAGCTGGTTTTGGTAGGCGTCACCCTATAAGCTTTCAGTTTGAATATTGTAGAGCAAAATTTCACATTTATACGCAGTACTCACAAATACATGCATATGTAGATAAGCCTTTACCCATTCAAATAGTTAAAATTTCCCAAATGTAGTTATATGTATGTGTAAGTAATTTCAAACATACCTATGTATGTATGTACATTAGGAATATGACTCTTTTTGGCGGAAATTTTTACCTATTTTCGACACTTCGAAATCGTGAAAAAAACAACAGAAATAATGTTTTTTTTTTGTCAATTTGTTATATATAGCGGGTTCTTCTTTTACTTAGTTTCTTAAAAGACAGTGATTAGGGAAACAAACATTATACCATGCATCGCATATAAATTAGCAGCTTGGAAGAATTGTATAATAACGGTTCTAGGTCGACGATGGAATTAGTTGATATCGCAACTATTTCAGCAGCTACTTTTCTAACATTTTAAAATTTATTTGAGTAATTTATCAGCCTTTTCGTGGTCAGTCTTCTGGCTTAAAGTTTTCTAAAAGGTAGCCGATTAAATTCCTTATAAAATACGGTTAAGAGCGTTTACTATTTTTTGAGTTATACCGGAGGAAAGAAATAAATTATCTAAATTTTATTCAAACATTTTTTTTTTCAAAAAATCCGATGACACTAGGTTAATGTAATTCTGATTTTAGCCAATTGATTATCACTTCACATGTAAAATATCCTCCTAAGCCCGAGTGTTGAATAAAATTTTATGAAAGTAAAGCACTTTTAGAGATATAGCTAAACTTCGATTTTATCCGGTTTGAAAAAGCCAATTCACTAAATTGCAATTACCTTCGAACGTGGTAAGCTAATTTCAGTTTTCTCTTCCTAAAAATAAAGGCAATTGTATTTCCTATTTAATTTGTATACAAAACTTTTAATTGAAACCGTCGGCTTCGGAGCTATTTATGATATTTTTGAGAATGTTGCAATAACAAAAAAAAAAAATTATAAGTGGGTTCAAACTTTTCAATAGTATTCCTGTGGGAGGTTTTTGAAAGATTCTCCTAAATAAGATTTTAGATTTAATCTTTCTAAAAAAAAAATTTAAATGTCATATGCCTAATGCACGTACATACATTCAACATCATTCATCGGAAAACCACAAAACGCAGTTGGCCAAAATTACTAACGTAAACTACAAACTAACGATTATACATACTCTAAAGACCAAAACCAAAATCCCCTTTCGGTCAAAGCTGTTCGAGTGTGTTGACAATGTGCGAAATAATTTGGTTTTAAAATCGGTCCAAAAATCTGAATTCACTCTGAATGGCCTCAGTGCTGAGTGCTAAAGCAGTTAGTTTTCTGTGGCTTTTTCACTTGAATGTTGGCATAGTTGTGGCAAAATTTATTGTTTTTGCCCGCATTAACTTAACTAAGTTTGCTAGCCAACTTCCGTTGCAACAACAAGGCAGTGTAAATGGTATATATGTAAGTACATATGTACCAATGCACATTTCCCTCGTATAAGCTTTAAGCGCTACTAACAAATTTTTAAATTGCAAAAGATGATGAAAAATATATCATTTGTTTTAAGCAATTACGTTAAAAGCGAAATTTTGTTTTCTGCGCTTGCATTTTCTTGGAAAAATTCTCTTTAATTTTTTATACTAATTTGCATATTTGATTTTTTTTTTTTTGAGATTTTCATTTGTTGGCAGGCAAACGGTGGGATGTTTTTTATTCGGAAATGTGTACGCATTTAAATAAATGAGAAAATATAAATTACCCATCACATTTGTGCGCACTTAGTGAATTATTTGGGGAATTGCATGCAAAATGAGTGCCGGGTTTTATTTTTTTGCCTCATAAAATATGCAGATAGATTAAGTGGAAAAACCGAACTCTAAAATGTTCAGCTGCAGGCAATAATACGCGAGTGAGTTTGTATAGTACATATGTACATACATTCATATATGAATTCTATTGGTTTATACCTTAAATCAAATAATCAAGAACTATTTGTTGATGTAAGTAATTAGGTTTGTTATAAAAACTTGTGTTGGGCAATATCGATACCAAAAGTACTCAAAACTCGATTCTGAAAAGGATCGACCGCACTCGATTTTCAAAAGTATCGATATTGAGCACTCCAAAGAACTCAGTACTCAAAAAAAGAACTCGAAAGTACTCAGTACTCACAAAATTGTATTCACAAAATTTTTTCTCTTTGTATACATTTCTGTGCCCGAGGCCACAACGTCAAGCAATGCAAAGAGGCATGGTTTGTTGGGCATAGCATGCCCATGCTACTGAGGAGGTGCATCAGGCTCTTTGATCATTATCTACGGACCCTAATCCTGGTGATGATGAACTCCCTCCCATATTGTTGAAGAACTTTGTATCGGGGCTTTCTCTTCTACTGTTAAACAAATTACTGTCCTAAAGAGAATGTTGAAAGAATGGAAAATATCAAATTTATTCCTAAAACAACTTGAATATGGAAACCAGGAAGATGAATCACAGTGCATTACTTCATAAACTATATCAGAAGGGACTCCATTCGAACTTTCACAAATGGTTCAGCCTTTATCTGACCGATATAACTCGTTTCATTCACATAAACAACATAAAGTCTGATTTTGTATATCGACTGCTGAGTGGAAGCCTGCCTATCTCGGCAGCCAGTGAAGAACGCCCTATTTCAGAATTCGTTTCAAAAACGCCCTATCTCAGCTGCCGATTCAAAAATGCCCTATATCAGCACATTTTCAATACATTTTGAAGTGAGATAGGGCATTTTTGAATCAAATTCTGAAATGGGGCGTTTTTTAACCAAATTCTGAGATAGAGTATTTTTAAATAAAATTCTGAAATAGGGCGTTCTTGAAAAGTTTTTTGAGATAAGGCGTTTCCGAACTGGCTGCCGAGAAAGGGCGATCTTCCACTCAGCAGTCGATATGCTGCCTCAAGGCAGTCACCTAGCCTACTTCAGTCTTTGATTTTTGTCAATGACATACCTGAACTCATAAAATGTATGTAGATGATCTGAAGGTCTTTCGAAGTATAAAATCGATATCAGACTGCGGGAGGATTTATCACAGTTACAGACTTATTATATACTATACTGACGCTTATTTACTAAAAATTTATATTTCCCATGATTTTTATATGAAAAAAAAGAATATTATAAATTTTGGGAAAATGGGCATAGCCACGCCCATGATTATGATTACATGTGTATATTATCGTGGTAACCGCTCCATCAGTATCTCCCAAACTTGGCACAGTTGTCGGCTTTGGTACAACATACCAAACGAGTGAAAATTTTTAAAATCGGACATTAACCACGCCTACTTCCTATATAACGGTAATTTAGAGAAATACGAAATATTCGATAAATCAGTAAATACTCAAGCTAATTTATTCAAAATTGATGTTTTCAATAATTTCTTAGCAAAAAATACGTTTGTGATAAAATTTTGGAAAATAGGCGTGGCACCGCCCACTTATGATCACATATGTGTAACTCGGTAACCGTTCTACCAATTTGTACCAAACTCGGTATGGTTATTGTGCTTGCCACGTAAAAGCAAAACGTTGAAAATTATTGAAATATAACGGAAAATTTCAGAAATGCTTGAAACTTCGACATTTCGAAATTAAAGGAGGTTAATTTACTCAAAATTGATACTTACAACAATCCCTTGAAAGGAAGTAACATTATTATGGAATTTCGATAATGGGTGGGATATGGCCCGCAAATAACTATATATATAAGTTTATCTCATTATGTCTAACTGAACGTTTTATCGAAGCTGTTTGAAAGAGGGGTGGGATGGTCTTGCTTACCATGTAGCGATAGTGTTCGGAAAGCCCAAACTTATACTTATAAACTTGTTGTACATACATTTAAAGTCTTTCTGAAAATTTTGTGTCTGCTTTCTGCTACTACTTAATAACTTAAGAAAATTGGCTTCCAAACCCATTCTAAAGTCAATGTTATCCCTGCATCCATTTATATGTGTAGTAGCTACAAAGTAAATTCCACAATCAATTGCACTTGGCTTAGCCACTAATTTGTAGCACATTCGTTGCCGGTTTATTGCGTAGCTTATTGCCAAATATACATACAATGCAATGCATAACTTGATTTGCTGCTTATAACCGTAACATAAACAAGATGGCCCAGACATTGCTACTTAAACTACATACATCTGTACACAGACGGCTCGGACCGTTGCGGCTGATTTATGTAGCTGCTGTTGCCGACACATTTCAACTACATAAGTATTAAGAAGGCAGAAAGAAAAGTAAAAAGCTAATAACAACAGATTTCTTGTTATGCTTAACACGCTTTTACGCGTATTTATTTTTGTTCTTGTACTTGTCAATTGGTGCTCGCTCACATTGGAGAAGAGATGCCTGCCAGTCGCATGTTTGTAAGAGATTTTCGTGCAGACCCTCTTTGTCCGCTTTGATTCACGAATGACGACAAAATTCAAGGACAGTCGCCGCACTTGACTTGAGATACAACTAAGGATAACACCAACAACGACAAAGGTCTGAGCGATTGACATTTGGTGACGGCACACCATTTGTAAATCTATATGTATATGTATGTATATGACCCCATTGTAACCTCAAAAGCAAATTTTAACATGCAAAAGTGCAGAAAGGGGGCAGGGCAGCAATTCACTCACTGAAAAGGAAAGAAAAATATGGCAACGACAAGTAAATATTTTCAATAATTTTTTTTTTTTTAGTGCCATAATCCTGTAAAATAAACTGTTTTAGTTATTAAGTGCAGCGCCATTTGTTAGCCACCAGCTTGTCCATTCAAGTGTGCACAAGCTGCAGCGAAGTGGCAGCGGCAAGCAGCAGCGATTAATTAAAATTTATAAATTTTTAGTGGCACCGTGGACCTTTTGTAAAACTTTATAGCCGAAAATATGTAATGTTATGTGAACAGCCAAAAACTCAGCTTGCAGGTTGCTGTTGCTCTATCCGTACAACACAGTAACTGTTTATAATAAGAATAAATTGAGTATAGCAACAAAAACTACAGCAATAAGTTCTAATTATTTTGAATCGATATGCAATGTTGTTGAATTTTGCGTTGCTCTGGCATCGGTTTTATCTTATCATTGCTAGCGACGACGGTATAATTTAACTTAAATCAGTTTAAATAAGTTTTGGCGGTTTTAATCAGTGTTGTCAATCGCATTTACATACATACATACATACATACGCACTTAGTTCGATGTTGCTTTATCACTTGAGCTCAATAAACTCCAGACCATGCCGTACAATACGCGGCACGGCACAGTAGCGCGGTACCATATTTTTGTCGGCAAAAAGTTTAAGGAGTTATAGTATGGTTTACATTTTTTGCACATATCATTTTTGGGTGTAAATCAAGAAAGCAAATATTAAAAATTTGGCGTGGTCTGCTTATTTCAACGCCTACCTAGCATACAAGCACAATCTTAAGAAGTACAGAAGTCTAAGTTCGGGTGTAACCGAAATACCCAGCGCACTGGTTAAATCATTTAATTTAAGGAAATAATGGAACTATGCTAGAAATCGCCAAACCGGTTACCGAGATACCCTTATGCAGGCGCGTAATATACGATGGCTTTCTGCGACTGTAAATACCCAAGGTTGCGAAAATTATTGGCATGGCTGACGCAGGGCTGATGTTTAAGACATATGTACGTAGAATATGCAATAGCGAAAGCAGAAAAACTTGCAGTGGCGCTATCAAGACTCATGGTGCACACGAGGCGGCCCAGCCATTAAATCAAAGAGCTTTGAGCAATCGTGGTGAGAAGTAGTTTCCTGTACGGTGCAACTTTGTGCTTAGTTGAGCTCGAAAAGGTCTCAAAGCACGTTGCGAACAACGTCGGAGGCAGCAGCGCTTGTGATATCTGGGCTTCGGAAGCAGAATTGTTTGCAGAGCTGGTGCAGAGTCGATGTAGCACTTCAGTTGAGGTATGTTGGACACATTGCCTTAGTCCGTCTTTACAAAGCTGGCTTGAAAGACGACACGGTGAAGTGGACTTCCGCTCAACCCAAATACTGACAGCACATGGTTGTTTTAAATCTTACTTACATAAATTCAAACACGCAGACGATGATTATTGTACCTTCAGTGTAAATGACGTTATTGAAGACGTCGAATATTGGTCTTTCGTCTATCCAATCGAAAGAGATGAATCGAGCATGAAGATGGGGGAAGGCTACTTACGGTTGAAAACCTAGTGGATAATATGCTTGAGTCAGAAGAAACCTGCTCCATTGTTTGCAATATGGCAAGCACCAAATCTTTGTTGAGATATTTCAATTTATACTCGCTGGCTTATTATTTTATCACGAACTTATGGGAAATTTTTCACAATCATATAACAATTTAGATGACCTCTTAAGGCATTTTTGTACATGAGCGCATGTGGGCACGAGATTTTTAATCTAGGCTAAAAATCGTCAATTGGATTTCGATGTCAAAATAGGTGCCGCAACTTTTATTTTTATTCTTTTTATAGTGTAATTTTTTTATCTAAAAAATTTTTGTTTTGGTTTACGTGTAGGAATTATTAGGCTTAAAAAAGCATTATTCAATATTTGAAAAATTGCTTTTTTGCCATCAAAATACCATAGTACGTCGCGTCGTACGCGCCGCTCAGAGTGCTTATGCTGGCAATTTTAATTTAAATAGATTCGATTTTCTGTCATCTGTTGTCAATGGTAGTTCAATTATGGTTAGACATCTTTGTGCTGTGTAGTTAAGTATGTATGTAAATTTGTTTTGTTGTTAGAGGTGAGAGAACTTTTAAGACGCAAGTGGTGGATATGGTATGCATGAGTGTAGTATTTATTTAATTTAAATAATGCTTACATATTTATACTGATCATACTTCAAAATACATACGTACCTATATACTTATATGTATATTTTTTATTTTTATTTCAGGCTAACCATAAATACAAAATTTGATTTGAGGTAAGAATTTACTGTTTCATATTTTATGAATATTTGATTTAAAGAGTTAAAGTGCTCGAAGTAGGGTCCTTGTAGACTTAGAATGAATTTAATGTAGGATTCTAGAGCTATATAGGCTTAAAGAATTTTTATATAACGGCCATCTCTGCCTGAAAAACGCTGGCAGCGTGGTAATGAGATTTACCGAGAGGTCCTGCCAGAGTGCAGCTCCTCCAGCTCTGCCGTTCAACTTTAATCCATCCGTGAAGGATGGGTGTCGTGTAGTTAGGATAAGCACTTTATATCTAGGCAAGAACTTGAATTTTCAATCATGGTGCGCAATACACCATGCGGGCTCGGTGGCCAATGGGTGAAGTTTGTGGGTGGTGGAAATACTAAGCTAAAAAGTTACAAAACATTTTTCTAAATTATAAAATATTTTGGATGCATCCTTTGGGTACATTATCTACATTGAGAGAAAAAAAATTAAGACATACGGAACAATCAATATACATACTCATAAAAATAGGGATCAAAAACATAAAACAGCGTTTCTCGTTTTTCTCTCTAATGTCAGGATTTGATTGAAAAAAGTTGCAAATTTCCAGGATATGATTAGTTCAAAAATAAAAGCAAATAAAAAATTGAACAAGTAATTTTTAAGCAAAAAACTGACTTCAGATTTAATCCAGATTAGTATGGGGCCACTTGTTAGATAACACCTTTCCTTAAAATTATAGAAAGCGGTAACATACATAAATAAAAAAGATATTCCTACGAATTGATAACATTCTGCTCTTTGTGAAGTCGGTTAAAAAAAATTAAGTGCACTGTTAAATAATAGTATGGGTACCATGCACAAAAAATATTTAATTTTCTAAAGATTTTGTTCTTTTAGTTGATAAACATATGTTGTCATTATAAATACATAAAATTTACATTTTTAAATAATTTTGTGTATTGTATGCAGAAAGAAAAACTAAAAACACAGTTTGGCCCCTAAATTGTATTATCGGCTGGGCTCGACAGAAATTATTTCCTTTTTATTGTAATATTTTTATCTTTCCAGTTGAGTAAGTGAGATACGAAAAAAGTCATGAGAAATTTGCTTTCGCCCAAAAAAAATTTTATTTACAAATTCGTTAGACACATAAAGTTTTCACGGTACTAAGGGCTAGTAGAATGGTTAGAAGGTAGCGAGCAACGATTACGCGTGGAGAGCCATTAATCCGGTTCAGATTTTCTAAACTAATTTGCTTGCCATGTAAAAAAACGTAGCTTTTCAGCACATCTATGTTGTCTGCCCCTTTCTGCAAACACTTAGCTAGTTTATACAAAACACAAACATTCTTGTGTACCTTATTCTCAAAATCCCTATAACACTGGATGACAAATTTATGTTTTTTTTCTCTGAAAATCGAGTTAATTTTTTTAGGGATAATTTTTCGAAATACTTGCAATTTACCGTTATTCAGCTAAAAAAAAGTGGTTGCAATTAATAACGTATAATTTACGAACCAATTGAAAAACCTTAATACGAAGTATGGCAAATAAAAGCTATCAAAATTCTTTTCGATAGGCCTGACAATTACGATTTTTTTTTTAATTTTTTTTGTACAAAAAAAAGAATACTAAAAATGAAGAAAATCGATGGGTAAATTAAAAGTGAACGTATGATCAATTAAAAACGCGTAAGATTTTTTTGCATGAAAAATGAGCTGGAAAGAATGTTACTCATACGCCATGTGTACTTGTCCTGCTCATATTTCATACAAAAAAGTCTTGCACATTTTCATTTTACCACTCCTTCCTTTTAAATTTATCTGTCGATTTTGTTGATTGACAGCTTAATTTTTTTGTTAAGGAATATGCAAAACAAAAAAAATTGTTGCTGTTCTGGTTAAATTTGAATTGATTTAATTTGTTCATAAAAAATCATAAAATTTGGAATGATTAATTAATTTCTGAGGCCTATTGAAAGTATGTATACACTGTTTATATAAAATTTTGTTAGCTTTCATTTGCCATATTTCATGTTACGGTTACTCACTTGGTTCGCAAGATATAGGTGTTTAAGTGGAAAAGGTCATAGACTCAAGAAAATCAATAAAATTTATTGCACTAAGAAAGCTTTATTTGCAGTACTTTATACATAAACAAATTTACGCATACGAATATTTTTACTCGCAAGCTAATTATTTATAAACGAATTTAGCCACTAAAACACCCAATATTCACGCCAGCGGGGAAGCCATTTGTCTGGCACATACGGATGCGGCGATGGGTTAATTGATTCACTAATTGTTTGAAGAGTATTAAAGGGGTTATTAGCGAAAAATGCATCAATCTGTAAAAACATAAATCGATTCACAAATTACGCAAGTGGCTATGGCTATTACGCAGCTAATAATAATTTGCTTACTATTAAGGTATATACATATGTACATAAATATGTGTGTAGTATGTACATACATATGTAGGTATGTAATATATAAGAAAAGTATTTTTGTTTAAAAGAACATGCACATGTACTTTATCGATATGCATATATCTATGCCAAATAAATAAATACTTATGAAGAATTAGTTGTTATATGCCAAAAAAATGTATGTATGGTATGTATGTGCATATATTTATAATCGCTTAAGATTTCGAGGAAATTCTTCGGAATTAATTGAGAAATTCCAGGTGTTTGCTTGCGAACGCATGGCTAAATTATCGCCATTACGAATGCACCTGCTGTTAATAAAAGCAACAACAATTGGACAAAATCTGAAGTGTGCATTATTTAATGTTGTGTTAATTACGCCATCGCAACAATTAGCCACTTAATTGGCTCACAATGTGCTTTAACAGGATTGGTGTGTGTGTATACTTACATACATATGAATGTATGTATGCACATTAGGGCGGTCAAAAAAAAAATTTAAGTCGGAACAAAATATACTCCGTTTTTTAGAGGTCGCTCAAAGCTCTCAACGTTTTCCATGTAAATGGTGTATGGGGGAAAAACCACTTTTTGTAGAAATGGTAGAGAATTCTGGAAAATCAATATTCTTCGACCGGAAAACAATATCCAATTGTTGATCTATTATTATTAACTATTTTCTATTATGAACTACTTTTTTACAGGACCCCCAAAACAAAAATCAAAAAATGCAATGGGGGGACCCATAAAAAGTCGGTAGTATAAAAAAAAACGGTAAAAAATTGGGTATTATTGCTGACAGTCTCCCGAAGAGAAACAAAGTTTTCCGATAAAAAAAATATTGATTTTCAAGAATTCTATAAAATTTCCACGAAAACTTGTTTTTCTTCCTTATAAAATACATGGAAATCTTTAAGCGCTTTGAGCGACCTCTAAATATTTTTTTGATTTCAAAATAAAAAAACAAGGGTATAATTTTTCCGGTATACAATAATTCTATGGGGTGAGAGCATTAAAATTGCGACTTTACTTTTTCCACATGCATTTTTGGATTACCCTAATGTACATACATTAGTGCATAGTGCTCTGACGGAAGAAAGTGTTGTTTTTTAATCATTTAATTGGAAAACTACTATAAAAAACTATGCAGTGAGTAAATGTTTTGAAATTTGATAGTATTTTTACTTAAAGACACAATTTGTGTCTTAGTTGTATGAAAAAGCAACTGTGAAGTGCAGAACGAAAGCGTACTCAAACGACTTTGAAGTTCTTTAAGCCAAATGCAATTCAAACTAATCCAAATGCATTTCAAAGTAAATGCATTTCAGGGGAAAAATTGAGAATTTCAATTAGTTAATAATGAAAATAAAGAAGTTTATGAAAACCTTTGAAATTAATTTTCTTTCCTGCAAGGTAGTTAAATAAATTGATGAAGAAAGCTGTGGGAGTGCTATGGGGCCTAAGAATTAAAATAGCGTTTTTAGTTTTATTCATTCCATTACTGTTGGTTTGATTTATAGCTTTGACAGGTGTGCTTACGCATTGCATCAAAAACAGTTGCCACGTGTTTTAAAACATAAAATTAAAATCAATTAAAAAGTTTACTGAGCTTTCATGTAAAGGGTGTAACACGAAAAAAAATTTGCGTTTAAGAAAACTAAACTTAACAATATTACAGAAGAAAAGTGCCACCTGTTTTAAAAGCTAAACTCAATTTAAGTAGGTGTTAAGGAAAAGAGGGTTAAGAAGGGCTTATCTCGAAACAATAATTTGAAGAGCGTAGCCACGCGATGAAAGATTTTAATTCAATTTAGTTAATAAATTCAACGACTATTATGGCATTTTTGTCAAACAGAAGAGTTATAAAACGCATAATTTCGAAAAAGTTTTTTAGAGTCTGTTCACCTCTTTAAAGAGTCAACTTTCAATAGCTTAATTTATTAGTTAAGTGAAATACATACTTTTACAGCTTTTAAGCTAGCATTCAGGGTACTATTTTTTTTATATATATACGGAAATCTTGAAAGTAAGGGGGCGGGAGGCTTCAGCACCCCCTGCCCCTACCTAGCTACGCCCATGATCCCTCATTCCACTGATTGTTGAGATATGAGTTTTTGTGAAATAATTTCCCCACGTAGGTCCAACAATTTTGTACTCCATTCGCTTATTATAAAAATAAAGCTCGTTATGAAAATCATTAATATCAATGGAGTATAATGTGAAGCTCCTAAACCACTAATAAATGCAGTAATTGGTTGAAGTTCAATTTTCTTATGTCCGCGAAAGCTAGAGCATAGCCACAGACAACACTGTCCTTACTTGTTTGTTTAATAAAAAATTGATTATTTTTTTTTACTTTTATCTGTTTTGTTTGATATGAAACGGCTGTTGAAAATTCGCAAAACAATTGCCAATGTTTCATTACTTAAAGGAGTATTGCATGTAAAATTGATTGCATACAACTTGCGCGGCGGCATTGTTGTTCGCAAAGTAGAAGAAATACTTTAGATTTTTATTGCCTCGCAACCGCTCACGAATTTGGCACTGTGGTAAGTAATGGATTTTTATTGTCAGAGTTTTGAAAGTATTTGCTTCCTTTTGTGTCCCAAAACACAAGCTCAAGCAAGTGCCAATACATGTGCGTGCGTGTAAAAGTGTGTTGGAAGTGCAAGGACACATTGCATTAAACGCTATTGTAATAAATATACATAAAAACAAATACAAAAAAGTCACATTTCCACTTTCATCGAAATGTTTTTATTGCTGCAAGATTTGCTAAACACGCAGCACATATGTATTTGGTAAGCAGGTGAGAAAATAATAATAAAATGTAAAACTTTTATAACTTCCTCAATGAAAATCGAAAAAAAAAAAAAAATAAATTTTTCAAGTTTATTTCTTGTTTAGTTTCAAGGTGAGCTCAGGTGTTTCTTGTTTTCTTGCACTTTTTACCATCTGTTTGCTTAAAGTGCTTGTTCATAAGCACTCATACTTAAGGTGACAAAAATAAAATTTCATAAATGGCGAATCATAAAAATTACTCGCCGGAATGCCTTTTTCAGTATTGCGGGACAAGAAATATTGTACTTGGCCTTGAACTTGGCTGTGAAATTTATTTGCCACTGCATGCTGCACTTTACGGTTTTCTGTTTTATTTCATGCTGCAGTAAATTTTTAATATGCGTAATTAAAATATCCAAGTTGGTATGACCTGCTTAGTTGCCTTGAAAGTTTATGGTTGAAAACATATTCTAGACTCACCTAATAAAATGAAATATTTACCTGCAGTAGCATCATTGTACTTTTATTTGTGTATTTTTCCATTAGATAAATATTCTAGACTATGCAAAGAGTGCTAAAAAATCGACAGAAACTTCATTTCAGCCATCTAAAAGCATACTAGGGCTAGAACTATTCGCATACTCGAATATCCGGATATCTATTCGGATTATTCCTTGATCGTATGGTTATCCGGATTTATTTTCGGATATAAAAAAAAAAATCAACATATTCATGAATTCGTTTATTCAATTATGTCTATTCTGCGCTGATAACATCAATGTTTTAACCGGTAAATGAAGGGTCTCTGAATTTGTATACCCTTTTCGCATTCTGTGCACTCTTGTAAGCGGCAAATTTTGTTACCATCTCATAAGCTGGTACCAGAACATTGCCCCTTGAAATATGAAATACAAGAATTTCCACAAATCTGCATAGCTAAATTGTTGAGTGTTTTGGCTGCATTAAAATTTTCCGATTACAAAATCAGCGGTAACGTTCAGAATAGACCTGTCAAGAGTGAATTAGCTCTTGACGGACTTGCAGTTGACCATTTGTTTTGTAATTTGTATCAAAATATAAACATCACCACTTTTATGTAAAGACCTCTTCTTCTAAGCATAAACATTGACATAGACATAGAAATAGACTTAGACATAGAAATAGACATAGACATAGACATAGACATAGACATATACATAGACATAGACATAGACATAGACATAAACATAGACATAGACATAGACATAGACATAGCCATAGACATAGCCATAGACATAGACATAGACATAGACATAGACATAGACATAGACATAGACATAGACATAGACATAGACATAGACATGGACATGGACATAGACTTAGACATAGAGATAGGCATGTATACGGAAATGGACATAAACATAGCCTTAGATACAGACATAGCCAAAGCCATAGACACAGACATAGACATAGACATAGACATAGAGACATAGATTTAGGGACAGAGAAATATATATAGACATTGACATAAACATTAACTTAGACAAAGTTAACCAAATACGTATATTAAAAAAATATATTACCAACTAGTTCCTTTCTGGAAGTTACGAAGTTTCACTTCTTGCACGTGGGGACTCAATTTTTGCCTAGCTATTCAAAAATGCACGGGTTCGAAAAATTTCAAGCATTTGCAAATACGGGCGCTCTAATTTTCAAGTATGAAGAAGCCCAATGGTTGTGACTTTACTATCCATCTGATTTTATAACCCAGTTAAAACCATATTAACTATTTTTGCAAAACATTCATACAAAATCATACCAATTTCATTAACTAAACTATTTTGCAAAAATTTATTTTAAGTTAAAAAAAAATTTATATTGAAAGCCATAAAATATTGGATGCAAATCTGGCAAACATTTTTTTTTTTTCATTTTATCAGCAAAGAATTTGATAGCTAGAATTTATATATACATACATACATACTTATGTATAGATATTAGATAAATATCAAATGAATACACGTTTATTAATTAAATAGATGCAAATATAAAATCTGTATGTTTACAAAAAGAAGCTGCTGGAAATGTTTTGTAGAGTTTACGTATTTATTGGATGTACCAACATTCATTTTATTCCAAAGTAAAAACAAAAAAATACAAAAATAAAGTAAACTTTGTGTGCACCTGATTCATTGGAAATCACCCAACCCAATACAATTTATGACACACTCACAAATAAATTGGTCAACAAGTTTGTAAAGTAACGCGTGTAGTAAATCCAACTAATTACAAGGCAAATAGCCAAGGGTAAAAGATTAATTGAGCAAATGCACATAAATATATGTAAATATGTATGTATGCATATGTGCGTAAAATCAGCTAGCGAACAGTGCATATACACCTACGTATGTACATACATATGTGCATACATATGTATATTCGCCTACGCAAGCCACAGGTATTTATTTACATAAATAAATATCAAAAGTTTTCTAAGCCAATTTTAGGAATATATTGTACATATGTATGGTATGTATGTATGTATGTAATAGAATACAAGTTTGTTGTCATTTCGCTTCATGCAAATTTTTAAATAAAACTAACTAAAATAATTGCATTTACATTGCTGCAATAAACGCATAGGCGCGCATAGGCGGGACTAACATGTTTACATTTGGTAGGGGAATTGAAAACTTTTCGCACGTTTGCAGATACATATGTACAAAATTCTCTCCGTGTACAGAAATAACAACGAATTCAATAAAGGTCGTAATACAATGCTCATAAATTCATATAAATTTATTTATTTCGATTAAACTATGTATACAATTAGAAGTTCTATTTGAGTATGGAATATTGAAAATATCTAGTATTTAGGGCAACTATGTATGTATGTATGTATATATTTGCATATAAATAAAAATTACAAAAGGTTACTTTATTTCCAAAAAAGTTGACTTATTTACACTCGTAGAATTAGTAAATATTTCTTTAAATTGTTTTTTAAACATTTTATGTTTATGTGCTTCTTGAAAAACAATAACTGTCAGAAGCAGGTTAAGTAAAAATAAATACAAAAGTTAATATGTCTGGGTGCGCTCCAAAATGTCAAAATACAAAGCATCAGTCTCTTTTATTTCTAAGCCACACTAGAAGAAAAGGCCTAACTTGCGCAACCTAGTAGAAAACTAGCATCTAACCGTCGTTTCGCACATTTGGCATTAAAATCTACTGAGGTCTAGAAATAAAAGAGACTGATGCTTTGTATTTTGACGTTTTGGAATTCACCCTCTTCTGTGTTCGTATGGAATAGTAGCTTCCCTGCAAACCATTTTTTCAGATTATTCTGCATTGTAAAGAAATTTTAAAGAATTCGTTAAGATTTAATTAGATTTTTTGCCGAATTTTCTAAAATGAAATAAATTACGAACACTTCCATTCTTTTACGAAATTTCGGAAGAAAATCAGTGAGGCAACGAAAATAATGCTGCTATGTGAAGAATATCTTTCAGAATTTTTCCAGAATTTTCTTTATTTTTCGTACAGAAATTTCTTTACGAGTTCGTGTTAACCACTTCATATATTTTTCTTTGAAAATTCGGAAAAAAATCGTTACAGAAATGAGATACTCCTAATGATTTCTTTAAGATTTCGGGAAGTTTGGTTTTCAGGGTTATGTGGAAAGGCTGGCTTTACGCAGCATACGATTGCGAATGACTCACTGGCGCCGAGCCGTTGAAGAACTTTCGGCAAATAACCGTGCAAGAAATAGTTCCGATACTAGCAAGTCAATATTCTTATTAAGTCTCATTAAAAAATTCCTTGTGGTTTAAAGAATAAAGGGAATGCCGCATTATACTGAAGCCAGCTGCCCGACATAAGCTACTATTCCATACGAACACAGATGCTGAAAAATAAATGCTGCGTGCATAAAGAGTAAACAAACATACAAACTCTTTGTTACGTGGACTATTTACCTGCAGCGGAACGGGTTTTACGGACGGTTCTCTTGAAGGTTCAACGCCACTGGGCTAGGGGAATGGAAAGAGGAGAGAGAGAGAGATGAAGGCAAGCACAAAGTCATAGTCAAAAACAAAGGCCAATGCAACAACAATTACAAAGATACACAAAATAACACACAGATAAAGACAAGGACAAAGTTTATTAAGATGAAGATAAAGATACAAATTTAAAGCTAAAGATGAATATAATGATATAGACTTAGATATAGGTATACATACATACATAGATCTAAATATTCAAACAGATAAGAACAAGGATAAAGTTTAAGAATATAAAGATAAAGACAACGATAAATATAAAGTGAGAGATAAATATGAAGATTAAGATAATGATAAAGATATATATAACGGTATAGATAAAGATCTACAGATTTAAGATTTTCTTTTGAGTTCTTTGGACCTTTTCTGGAATGTTTATTTTTTAGTTTTTGGGGATTTTTCAGAGATTTCGGGACTTTTTCTTATAATTCCGGAACTTTTTCCAAGACTTATATGTTATATTTTCGGGATTTTTCGTACGTACTTTTCGGTATTTTTAAATACTTTTCATGACTTAATTTTCGGAATTAAATATATCTGGGTTTTCGGGATCTTTTCAGGATTTGTATCTTATACTTTTAGGCGTTTTTAAAGGGATTTTTGAGTTTTTCGGGAATGTTTTGGATTTTTCCAAACCTTTTCGTGTTTACCTTTTCGGAATTTTTCTGAATTTTTTCTCGATCTTCCGATATTTTCGGGATTTTCGGTATAACTTTGTATATAGTAACTAATAAAATTTATTTAGCTTTTCGTATAGTAATGTTATTAGTAATGGAAATGCTCTTGGGAATGCCAATAATAGTAGTAACGGTAAACGTTGTTGTGAAGGTAATCCTAATGGTGATGTTAACTGTAACTCTCTCTCTCAACATATGTACATATCGGCCATATTGAATTTCATTTAAAAGTAGACATTTTTATCGAATTTTCAATACCAATTTTTTTACCTGAACCAATTTTTGGAGAGGGTGGGGCTTCAGTTGACTCATGAGTAGTATATAGTAAGTAAAATAATTTTACTAACCCATTGACACGAACCATCGACATACATACATACATACATACATACTTCTGGATTCACTGGCGCGTATTCGCAAACCAAACTTAAAGTGGAAGCGAAAGAAATTTCATTGCGCATCACCAATAATAACCAAAGTAATTCTGTGTTTACAAAAAAACCCAAACAATACGAAACAAAGCGACAAAGTGAAATGTACGAAAACTTTAAACAATTTTCATTAACGAATGACGTGAACGTGAATGAAGGTAAATAAAATGTTGTTAACTTGGTATTGCAGTGCGGATTGTTGGAAAATGCACGTGCCACAGTGCCTCCGCACCCCAACAATACTAATCAACGCTTAAATGAAAGATGCCGTAAGCAATTTGAAGATAGCAAACAATCTTTCAGCGTTCGCCACGTGAGGAGGAGAAAGGAATTGCTGATGCAGCAGATATACGAATACTTATGATAGCAAAAATCAGTGGATGTATTCTTTCTTTTCTATGTATTTCGTTTTTGTTTGTAGCTACAAATTTGTTGAAATATTCATTTGATTGCTTGCACCAAAATGTCGAGCTATCTTTATTTGATTTAAGGTGAGTATATGTATTGTCTGATGTTGCCTCTTTGCATTGCTTTTGGAAAAGGAGAGGAATGCGTTTTGATATTTAATTTTCTAGAGTAAATTCAAGATAGTTCAAAGGAAAATAGAAAAAGGTAAATATCGACCTTATTCCCATTAGGCTCAGGTGAATCGAGTTGTGTACTGACTCGAAAGCTAGACAATCTGAAGTTTTGTAGGGATTCGATTACGTCCTTGAACGGAGAGATTATAACGTCTCCGAAATGGCTGTTAGTAGCTCCTTCGCTATCTACATTCTCTCAAGAGCGGACTGGGTGTCTTTCCGGAGAAATATTTACCAACAGAAAAGGGGTAGACTCACAGCCGGAGAGTGTGACGTTAGCCGGGCGGCTATGGTGGTGGAGGCCGGAACGCTATGGTGGTGCGCTCGAATTCGGTACGGGAATATCTAAATTCTCTATAAACCGCGTCGAAGCAATCTATTATCAGACTCATTTGGCAAGGAAAGGCACCCTTAAAATGTTAACATCAGGTACATATGTACCTACATATGTATGTAGCAATAGTGACGTCCTTATCCTCCTGCGGTTAGCTCTGGTATGGTTGGATCTCATATGAGCTCAGAGAGTGCTGGGCTAAAACTATCATGCGCAATTACAAGATCCTTCGAACCCGGGGTGGACGGGCACGCTCAAAGAAGCTCCTCAAACTCTCGCTATTGGTCGAAACTTATCCCTTTCATATCAGGTGTCAATAGGTGGAATCATGGAAGATGGATATATTTTGGCTCACACTTCCTGACTAATCCTGAGGACCTCTTAGCCATTTCGCCGAATACAGTAACGCTCAGCTTTCGTTTTATCGCAAAGAAAATTCTCTTAATTGTCCAAGGAACTTTTTGTTTGATACTTTTTATGCTTTCATAAGTAGCAGAGTAAAAATGCAAATAAAACATTACATCTATGCCAAATTTTCCGAAAAATCTCAAAAACTCTCCAACAAAACTCGCAAAAAAAACTTCCCAGAAGTTCCAAGAAAATCCGTAATCTAACAAAAGCTGGGCAGTCTAAGAGAAAGTATTGAGCTGACTCCACCTCGTCGTCCTCCATGCAGCTGCGAAAAAGGGGGTTTGGTGTGATATTTAATTTCACTATGCGGACCACGATAGAACAATAGGCCTACCAGAATTGACAGATCCGACTTTGTGAGCTTACGAAAATGCCCAGACTGTCCCCGCTCCATCCTCGGTCAGAATCACCTCGCGGCAGCACAATCCCCGATATTCTCCCAGAGTTCGACGTCCACCAGTGCAAAGGGGAACTCTCAATGTCTTTCTTTAACATAACCACATTCCCTTTCCCCCGTCCGTCGACTGTGAAAATAGTAGCCTTTTTGGCTGGCGCTGAAGTCAATATCATCTCAGACAGCAGAAGGGAGAAAACGAAGCCTAGAAGTATTTTCCGCTTAACTACATAAAAATGTATACACATTTATTTATTTTGCTTATAGTTAAGTTCTTTATATTTTTGGGCTTCATTTTTTGCATAAACATCCGCAGTCTACTTATAACTATAACCATATTTTACACGGTGGTCCTATCCCCCCCTCCAATCGGCTTTTGGAAATTTTAATTTTACTAGCAGCAACTTCAGCTAACATTTAAATATCTGAATTCGGTATGCTCCATTTTAATTATTGCACAACTTGAACGGCTTATTGCGCAGATAACTTTCAAACCACACGCAAGCGCAAACACATACAATCACCAAGTCAATTTATCACAACAGCTTGCGGCGTGTGCTTTACATAACAAGTCACTCAGCTATGTACAGCTACATAGCTATCTGATGGTGAAGGAGCATTAAAAATTGCTACCACTTACTTATCAACATGCTGGTGAAACTTGCATGGCGCCTTCAGTTACAATACTCGCACGCAGCCTTAAGCGTGCAGAATTCGTACTCGCTGAGTGAAGACGTATTCCACCTGCGGGCTCTTGATAGAATGTACATAAATTTCAACTTACAAGGATATGCAGTAGTATTTTCCACTTGGCCACAAGTAATTACGTAATTTGACTTGCCGACTTGTATGCCCGCTGGTAGGCGAAATTAAGTGATAGCAGTAAGCCTTAGGAGTAGATTAGCTGGTGGTTTATGGTGGAATTCGTGCTTTTGTTGTAGAGCTTAGTGATTTTTTGCATTCATTTTGTGCTTTATTTTCATTGGTAACATTCACCGAGTGATTTCAATTTTACGAGTACATATGCTACGGTAAATCGATATTCAGAGGTAGTTGGTGTACGCCGTTGCTAAAGCATTGTTGCAATGACACAGTGTCCAGTGATGACGCCGGTAAAACTTTTTACTACAGATTTGTTTAAACTCAAAAGTTCAGCAGCTCGTCGCTTTTTAAGTCTCGCAAATAAAGGCCCTGACTGTTGTTGTTGTAGCGGATAAATAACCCTGCTTATAGTCAAATAGTCCCTAAATCGTTGTCGCCAAGTTCAACTAACGGTTGTAGCAAGAAACATGCAGTTTCAACGGGACCAGACCAGAGGCAGGGCATGTGGAGAGGTGGTTTTTTTCCTAAATTTCTATTCGAACAAATGGCCTTAACCTCAACACAAATTTTAAATATGTATAAGTAAATATTTAAATCAATCCGTATAATGTGTCTTTCAAATCTTAAAGAAAGCCGATTGGTGTGTATTGCTAACTTTAATGATTTGAATTTATTGACATTTTAGCACTAAAAAAGATGAAATATACTGAAAAAGAATAAACATGAGTATACTCTGTGCCAATAAATTTTACTGCAGGATAAGAACATTTCTACGCTTAAGTACATATGTATCGCCGTTTAAAGTACAAAACCGCGTATCAAGAAAATGCAAAACCTCGTATGTGAGGTTGCCTTGATTTTATTGGAAAGAGTAAAACTTGGCTCATTTAAAAACGGTTCTCTCTTTTCTCCCTAACGATCTCTGCTTCTTATATCCAAGTATCGATATTTTAGTATGAATGGATAAGGGTTTGATGCCAGGAACTTCCGGTGAGCAAATATATTTTATGGCCCAAAAGTCAGTTATGAGGCTTTGTACTTTAAACGACGATATATACATACATTTTAACAAGCACAAATACATGCGTGTAAGTGTTTGCGTGATGCCAAAACACTTTCAATACTCGTAAAACAAAATAATTCACTGCCTACAAAGTTTGCATTGAAAAAGCGTGGCTTATCGAAATCCGCAGCTAAGGGCAAATGGTACGCGTTAAAACAAAAACAAAAGCGCTTTAAGTGAGATAAGCGATAAGTTTTAAATGCAGAATAGTCCAACCATTGCCGGACTTAGGATCTAAGGGCCCCTAGGTTCATGCCGTGGCGCGGGCCCCTCTGGGAGTAGTAAGACAAACGGCGGCCACGGGTCTCGTCCGGATTTCAGTTTTGTTTTTTTAAGTTGTAAACATCCATCCATCTCATCTACATTTTTAAAGTCGTCCTTGATAACGTAATCGTGGCTTATTTGCCTCAAAACGTCATTTTCGATGGTCAGTAAAGCCAACAAATTCAGCCTGTTTTCCATCATGGACGTTTAGAAAATTACCTTTCCGCTGAACTGTTGGTGACCATGAGAGAAAAGTACATTATTAATGCAACTTCAATATTGGGGAAGCAATCTTTAATGTTATAATTAAACAAAAGCAATATTCTTTGCATAAAACTTCTTGATTTTTTTTCATAATCTGGTAGAAACTGCATGCACAAATTTGTAAAGTGTGTTACATCACTCCCTTAATTGTCATTCAAGTCGTTTTCGTATATCTCAAACAAAATTTTGTACTTTCTGCTAGCATTTTCATGTGGCGCGGGCCCCTAGGCTAGCGCCTATGTAGCCTGTGCTTAGATCCGGACCTGAAGCCCGACTGTGCGTAACAGCACAAAAATTCTATGTACAATACACTGACGGTCACGCATAACTTACCATCATTATTTTTGTTATGAAGTAAAATCATGAAATCTTTGTTTTCTTAATATAATTCACAAAAACTATATAAATAAAAGTTTCAAACTCTGTACAAAATTTTGAAAAAATGATTAAATTTTCATCGAAATTTCGGCTATGCGCTTTTATAACCCACTCAATTTTAACATAATAAAGATCAAATTTGAACTGAGCCAAATTCTAGTTGATTTTTAACCGGCTTCCAAAAAAGGAGGAGGTTATCAGTTCGTCGGAATATTTTTTTATTTTTATTTTTTTTATTTTTTTTTATGTATGTTATATATATATATTTTTTTTTTATATGAAAGTTGAAGTCGGTTTTTTTTGCTAAAAATTACTTGTTTTTTTTTTTTAAATTTTTTGCTGATGGTCTTGCGCAAATTTTTCCATATAACGCATGCTTTTTACTATCAAAAATCCACCAAGTGCAAGTTTGGCACTTTATTGTGCCAAAATTACATGGGCTATAAAATATAAAAATCCACAGTCGAAATTTTCTTAAATTTTTTTTTTTTTAAATTTCATAAATTTTTTTAAATTTATACAGAATTTGAAAATTTGATTTAAGTAGTTAAGGTTATATGTAGTATGAACTATATCTGAGTCGGGTTATTACAAAGGAGAGTAAATCAGAATTTTTTCGATATTAGAATTTTGATGCAGTTCGGTTCGTTTCAAGGAGATCTATTGAAGTACATCAGATTTGTCATATCGGTAAAATGCCTTTTCCTTTTAATCGATTCATGTGGTAAAAGAAATTTATTTAAATTATGCCTAATTTTTCAATAAATAGTGGTGGTGGTCAGTTGTGCCTGACCATCAGTGTAAATGCAAACTACATACGTATTTACATAGACTGTGTAGGGATATGAAGGATGAGAATTTTGTACTTGGAAATGGGTTTGCTTATGCGAGTGTTTTACAAAGACACAAGTTAGACGAGGACACTTGAGAATTGCGGCAAAACATGCAAAAAGTAAATGATGAAGACATAAAAAACCAAGCGTTTTGATGTTTCGATAGGCGTGTTTATGTTCGTAGATGCCGCATTGGCAAACAAAAAGGTTACATTTTAACGATGAACTCATGAATTCATATGTAGGCGCTGGCTTCTAGGAAATTCTGTGCATTCACAACAGCGTTAAATTCCTGGTAGTCAACTTTTTTGCTTTTAATTTCTTCTTTTTTTTTTTAGATAAGCATAAGGCTTTCAATGACAGTCGAAGCAGACGCCATATGTATGCCTTCAAAAAGTTTTAACAAGCTTAGTTTGAATTAAGCAATCTCGTATGCACACACCAGCACACAGATATACACAAAAATACATTAAATCGGTTGTAGTAGTACTGTAGCATTTATGTACATGGCATATTTCAGCTGCTGTGGCATTTTGAGTTATGGCCAAAGTTGGCGGAAATAAAAAGCCACAATGTTTTCTAAATAAATAGACCAATGTCGATTTTTGTGTAAGCTGCAATTTAAAGAAACCTGCAAAGCAAATGGTAACAATTTGATGCTATATGCTCGTTTGAAACCAAATACCGATTTGTTTATCATGTTTTTATTCTTGGGGAGATATTTATGTACATATATACATACATAAGTATTTACATAAGCACAAATATTTACGTTTTATTTATAGCCACCATTGTAGGTGGGTGACTTCATTTATAAATCAAGCTGGTGTTATTCACATTTCGTTGCTAGGTATTTAAATGGAATTTTAACGGGAATTTATGTAGTTAAATTATTTCCGCCGCTCTTTCGCGAGTTGTTTTGCACTGATTTTACGAATTTATTTATTTTTTCTAAGAAAGCATTGATAAATTGCTCTAGTATTATGTCATAAAATTTATATATACATATGCACATACTAGGGTGTTCGATTATTTGCCTTTTTTACAAAACCGGGTTTCGAGTGGTTCGTTTTCTTCCATATAACGCATGAACAAAACTGATTTTTGTTTATATGGAAGAAAATGTGCAACACCCTCCACAAAAAAAAATCTAAAAAATCTATTGTAATTTTTAGCGACTTAAAACTTGCACTTTATTGTACTGAAACTGAATGAGCTATAAAACCGCATACTCGAAATCTTTCTAGGAAATCTCATTGAAAATATCGAAATTTTTATGAAATTTTTTTAAGTTTAATTATTTTTTGTGAGCTTTTTGCAAGATCTGAAACCTTTATTTATGTGGTATCTGATGTAGATCAAACCATATTTTAAATGAAAATTATTAACAATAAACAAATAAAGATAACTTGCCAAAATAATCATTTTGAATTTTGCTGCTATTATTTTAACCGCAACTGTTTCTCTTACTTTGTTTTTATGGTTTTGTTACGTACATGCATATGTTTGCATAGATTAAAGAGTGTTACCATAAAATAAACGAAATTTATCAAAAGCTTATTACTAACCTGAGCATTACTTCGTTTGGGACAAATTATGCATTTGTCCCGTATGGCAGTGAACTTGATCTGCAATTATTTTTTTTTATGAAAATAAATGCATATACATACATATAAGCTTTGCGGATTCTATTTATTGGTGGAACAGGTCTTCCACAGAGCGGATAAGAATTCGAGAAAATA
Organism: Rhagoletis zephyria; assembly: GCF_001687245.7. NCBI lineage: Eukaryota > Metazoa > Arthropoda > Insecta > Diptera > Tephritidae > Rhagoletis > Rhagoletis zephyria. The sequence continues at coordinate 24,361 of NW_016158835.1, read as the reverse complement.
GCGATATAATCGGCGATGATTTTCACAGAAATCTCGTGTCGAATTTGTAACTGCTGCTATAGAAAATGCTGCCTGGGTATATCCATATACACACATATGTACTTATGTACATTGGCAGCAAAAAAAAGAGCCCCTAAATCGTAAGCTTCAAAGGACAGAAAATGCGCCTTTTTTGCCTTACAACAGTATGAACTTTTAAGAAACGAACACACAATTTTCTTACCATTTGCCCTTATTTTAGAATCGAACACGAAAAGACAAAGGAGCAATCAAAATGCGACATTTTTTGGTAGAAACGAAAACACCATTAGTTAAAAAAAAAAAACAAAAGGATTACGATGTAATTTGTGAAAAACTTTTACACTCCAAAATGGCGGCGATTTCACAAGCCCCCGGAGTCCCACAAATATATTGTTAACATCTCTTTAACCTTCTCAAAAATATTCAAAGCGATTTATGAACCTTACCAAGAATCGCCAGATAGCCGTATTTGTATACCATTTCCACTCTACTATGCCTACTTTTAAACAACACATAATTCTTTCCTAGAAATCATATTTCGCATTAAAATCACTTATAGCATAAAATGAAATGCATACAACAGAAGTAACGCTTAGTGAGAATTTCTTTCCTTATTATGCTACTTTTATTGCACAAATTATCTCTTGTTGCCACAGTGCCACACTGCGTATACGCAACCAGCAACTGTTGATGATGCCTGCTCTCCAAAATAGCGCAGTAAATTACCGGAACTGAAAGCAAATAAATGGAATGAATGAAAATACTTCGACATAAATAAATCACAATTCAGTTTACACTAACTACCCATTGTCAATGGACTGGCAGCAAAAAACTTACTTGCTATGTATGTATGTACTTATGCGTATGCTTTGAGAGTATTTATTTTGAATTCCGAATTTATTATTGAGTCAGTGAGTCAGTGATTTGAATTATATCCGTGGTATTTATGATTTACAAGTTGTTGACGGCTGGCTTCCTACGCTGCTACTGCAAAGTCATATTATTGCTTTCTCAAAACAACCGGTGTTGTTGTTGTATGGTATGGTAGTACAATGCAAGGCAGTTAGCCTTGTACAAGAGACGTTATGTATGTTTACAACAACGGCTACAGTTTTCCAGTTGCCGCACGCTAATCAAGGATAATGGTTTTGTTTACAGTCATTGCTATGCCGCTATGTCGCAACAATTATGATGATTTCTGTTCTATTTTGTGTCAAAGTGGATGGCGAATGGCGAGCATTTTCTTTCGACCGTCATCGACAAATGAGTCTGTACTGTCTCGATTGTTCGCTATTCAATTTGTGTGGTTGCTGGATGTCTTTCTTGCGCTGCTGCTCTGTCAACGCCCGCAGCTCACGTAGCGCCATTGTGTCGACAATTGTTGCTTGTATTGTACAATCGTTATTTG
>NW_016158835.1:2401-22922 GCF_001687245.7 Rhagoletis zephyria | reverse complement strand
GGTGGTGTTAAACTTCTTCTTCTGATCCGATGGCTATTATTTTCTATGAATTTGCTTTTTGTCACTTTTTGATTATCAGAAAGTTTGCTTGAATGCGTTGCTCATAGTTAGAAATTTATTTATGGCATCAGATAGGTAGATGATTCTATTTGAATACATATTTTCTGTAAATGGCGGAAAAGAAGAAAAATTTAAATATAAATTTTTTTTATTAAGTTTTTTTTTAACCTTTTCGTTTTAATTGGGGCTGTCAGAGCTTAACACTTTTGACGCAGTGTGTAGTTCGCCAGTCAATTCGCTCTGTGACAACTCATGGCAACGGGAAAGACAAAGTGAACCTAAGTCTCTCTCTACCGGGTGTTTTCATTTGCTGCCACGAGAGGATCCCAAGTTAAATAATTTTATGGCTGGAGCTAATATGCGTTCCCAAAAAAGCAGTTTTTCATGGCAAAATACACTCGGCGGCTTGCCGTTGCCCACCGAGGGACGACTACTAGAAAACAATTATGTTTTATTATTTTGGTGTTGTTCGGAAACTGGGCTCGAACTCAGACCCTACGCACTGCTAACCACAGCATCACAGCGGCTCCCTAAAAATTACTCTTGAATATATCTGAACGCAAAGAATACCGTAGATGCCTGATATTTGATGAGGTGGAATTGAGTTTTCCAATAACTCAACCAAAATAAGCGCTGTTATCTTCACGAGAAGAAAACGTTTTCCAAACATAGTTTTTTATAATATTTTGTATGCAATTTACTATGAAATTATCTTTATTAAAAAGGGGAAAAAACACCGATTTCATTCTTATGCCCAGACATATTTAGTTTATCAAAGCAGTGTTAGAAGAGTTAAAATCGAAATTTCTTCCGAAGCAAGGTAAATATGTTCGCATTTTATACAGGTCTATTGTGAAATGGGATCCCCCATCTGGATCTACACCTCTATGAACACACTCCATATCAGCCAAGCATCAGTGGTATGGTAGAGCAGTTCTCAATCAATAGCGAAGCAAGTTTGTTTGCCAAGGTTCAAAGTTTCAAGTTATTGTCTGTAGTACGGGAGTATTCTATACAACACCGCGCACAGTTTTTGATGCATTGGTATATCCACCATCATTTTGCTCCTTCATACGTGGTTAGGGCTTAAAAACTACCTGCAGTTTAATAAGTGGCCGAGACCTAGATTGCTAGTGGTGTAGATCTAGGCACAATTGTACTTTCAATTCCCCTGACTAGTATGCATATAGCTAGCGAAGATATCGTTTCTAACCCAAATTTTAGCCATCTTTTCGGGAAATAAGTTTTTATGAGCTTGAAGTGTAGTAATTGCTTTGACGTAGTCGAAATGGTTCTGAGTATAGCTAGCGCTGGCTTAAGTCCATGTCTGTGCCCAGGCATTTACAAAGCTTAAGGATCTGGGCTCTATATCGAAGATAATGGAGATGGCCTTCCCTTCTCTCTTGAGAAATATACTTCGACATACCACGCCGAGGCATTTGCGATTCTCAAGGCCATGGATCACGTGGTTGACAGCCAGGCTGCACTTAGCGTATTGGACAGTCCCCTAACGACTACCACTACTGGTTCGCCGATGCACGTCGCTACTAAATTATGTTGGAGAACATTACGAACTTGTCTTACACTGGGTGCCAGCTCAATCGGGAGTACCTGGCTATGATCCATATGTGACCAATTGGCTGGAGAGGACTAGGATCAAGTATCCCTTGATGCGCAACTAGTTATAGAACTGCCAATTTCCAAGCCATCGCAGCCATTGACGGCAGCTGTATGTACTATATTTCGATCAGCCATAACTGCGAGGCATTGAGCGGCTATAGGTGGACACAACTTATTTTGCCCGCATGCTCTGGAGATAAATCTAGATACATACCGATATACCAGCGCAAAGCGAATAGGAGAGCAGAAAACTTTTGGAATTGCTGACTGGTCAGTTATAATGTACTATATGAGCTTTACATTATGATGAAAAATAGTGCTACAGAACCAATCTATGCCTGGTATGAGTAACTAACTGGCGTAACTTTGCTAACGAGAAAGGTTATTGTAGAAGTTTTTTGGGCTCAGCGGAAATCGCCAAACAAGTAGAAGAAAACGTTAATAATTTTGCAATAAAATCCTTAATACGCATTCGATCTGCACATAATTTCTCCCTTATGGCTATGGACAGCTAAAAAAACTTTGGTAAGCTATTACGAAGCCTTGAGATACATACATACAAACAGAGTATTAATATTTACTTCATTGCCCAGAAGTTTATTCAATAAAAAGTAAAAGTCATGCTGAATCTATATTTTTGGGTTTTATCGCATAATCCTATTATAATTTTTTTTAACTGCTTGCATTGCTGGCGTTGAAGAAAATCCATGCCAAGAGCAAGTTATCTGACTGGCCGGCAGCTCAAATGTAAGTCCGGTTAAAGTAATCTGCCTTATACGATGGATATATACATACAAATGCATGTATCCAGCTGCTAAAGCTTAACTAATATTTTCCAATGTTAGACAGTGTGGGTGGCCCCAAAACTAGTGTTGCCACCCCAAAAATATTCTTCCAAACCACTTGCGAAAAGTTCCTAGCTATGAAAGACGAAGATACTATGAAATTCCCTAGAAAATGTTGGCAGAGCGCCGCGACCTAAGAAGCTATTGCTCCTCCTTCGGGGATTTAGAGTATATCCATTAACCCAGGATCCTAGAGAATCTTTAGTATTGAGCCTAAATTGCTGGCTTTCATTACGCTTTCGGTTATTAAATGTTCACCCAAATGTCTTTTGCTTTTGCGCGTTTGTTTGGGACACGTATCCGAGATAAATCCAATTAAATTTCCAAATTTAGTTAGGTGATCATCATGCATGCATTGTCCTTCCAGAAGTACCGTATTAATTCTTTAGCTGTTCTTGGAGAAGTTCATATATCCTTTAAAGTGTTTAGGCTATATAATATTAAAAGTGCTCTGGAAATAAAAAATTTGGTGACTTCTTTTCTTCGATAAAAAAAACGCAAAAAAATATACTTCACCCCAAAAAAAAAAAACAAATATTGTGGTGTAAATATTGTATGAAATGCACAAAAACTCACTTTAAACAAACAACCAAGCAAGTGTAAAAAAATCCACGAATAGAAAAATCTCAAAGTGGCAACACTGCTTCAAGACTACGCAAACTTTGTAATCATACAGTTGCTTAAATTAATCATATTTATGCTAATATAAATGTCAAAGCTGGTAACTTTAGAGTATCTTTTGGTTACTGACCGCCACATTTGGGCTTTAGCATATCTCCTGGATTAAAAAAGTTTATTTTTTTCTTTTATCTTTACGAAATACTTTTGTACAAGATAATGCAGGGCTTGTGTGTTTGATGCCATTTTTGCGGAGACGATTTTGAAATGAAATTTGCTGGTTTCGGTTTAAATGTTTGCTGGAAATGGTAGGTATGGTTTCTGTTGATGTTTTTCTTTTCGTGCATTGCCTTATGCACATAAATATATAACTATAAATTTCTGCTTCAAAATAATTTGTACTTTCACATGTATGCATATACATAGACGTTGTTTTTTTTTTTTNTTTCTATTAAAGCTATCACTTCTACCATTTTTTCAAATTATTGTTGCTTTTCCACAATAAGTTTTCACTAAAAAACGGCCTCAAGCTCATAAAAATTGTTGAATATAATTGGTATAAGGCCATAAAAATAACAAAAACATATAAAAAAGTAGTTTGGCTGGAATTCTGATAATTTACATATTAATTGCCTGCAATTTCAACTACTTTTCCGTAGAATTAATTTTATAATAATTTTTTTTTTTTTTGAATACTTAGTACAAACTCGTATTTCTTTTAATTCCTGAAAAAAAGTATGAAAATTTTTTAAATATTTTTTTACTTTGACCCGTCAACTTTAGCTAACTGTTATAGTAATTGGTTTTTTTTTGCATTGCCACGTCTATTTTATGCCAGTTTTTATATATTCAACATCTCGCATTTATGTAAATACTTGTGAAACTTGCGATATTTGTGGTTTTGCTTGTCTCATTAAAAATTTAATAGCATTTTGCAAAAAAAGAGTAATTACTGTTAAATTGCTGTAATTCATTGATAGGGTTAAGCTTTTGAATGACTGATAAAAACACTTCGTTAGTGTTCGCATATATTTAATTGTATATGGTATTAAATTTGTAACTGGATCAATAAAGTGCATACATGTCGTGGGGTAATGTAGCTCATTATAGAGAAAAATACTTTTTAATTAATTTTCCTCTTTTCAATCACGGTCCATCGTGACAAACAGGAAATCAAGAATTCTTTAACTTTAATATATTGCGCGTGTAATAAAATAAATATTTTTTAAAACAAAACAATGGGGAAAAAAACATTAAAAATTATCGCAAAAATGTATACACACAACATATACAGCTTATATTTTTCATATACATTTTTTGAGGAAATTAGTATTATTTTTTCTTTATAATTTCATTAATTTCGTGTTACCTAATATCGTTTGATTAAAAAAAGAACAAACTTAACAAACAATTATAAAAACATAAAACAAAAATTAAGCGAGATTGATAGACTGTAATATAGTCAGAATACCAGTTTGACATAATAAAACATAACCAAATATCAGAGAAAATAAGGATGCTATCTATGTTTATGACTCCCTTATATTCTTTGTTCTTTCTGATAACGAAAGTATACCTCGTTCTTTGGAAAAATGGTTTTCGGGCCAGACGTAAAGTTAAATAGGAGATTCCTATTAAATTAATAATGGCTATTTTTAGGACTCGCCAAAGACGAACGCTTTTATGACCCCAAAGGGTAAGGTACCGAACCGGAGGGATTTGGGGAAATTTGTCAAGTAGTCAAGGATAATTGGAACAATATTTATGTCCCGTAGAGATGAAAGAAATAGGTATTTAAAAATTTTGTTAATTTTTGTGCTTCCTTACGATTTCTAATAGCAAGTGTTTTCGACAGGAAATGTCATATCTTGCTATTCGAAAGGTTCTATGCAAGCTGTATTAATCAAGAAGTGTTTGACAACTCAATCGGGCTCTCTTTTAAGATACTAAAATTTTTTTAATTTGACATTATACGATGGCTCTTAAGAGGGCAATGTCAAATTCAATAACACTTGATTAAATACATTTCGGTTCTATGCCATCTAGTTATTCCGCTATAGGCGTTCGAATGATGTAACAAATATTTTTTAAATTTGTTTCAAAATGGGGCGGCAAGTTTCTGCACTCAGACCATAGTAAAGTGCTTTGTACATAGATTACTGCCTACCATTAAAAATTATTATTGCAAAATTTATAGTTTGCACCTTGTAACAATTAAGTAAATTAAACAGTGATGTGGGAAGCAAATTCACAATGAATCGCATGCGGATTTAAATAAACAAACAATATTTACTAAATATTTATATCTAGAAAATTGCAATTAGCAATATGTACTACATACATATATTTACATACATACATGCATACATATGTACATATCTGTGTACCTGCGCGTACAAAATAATCTGTATAAGTAAGTACCACAGTGCAACTGTAAATACGGGCACTTATGCCCGCACCCAAGAACTAAAGTAAATACTTACAACGGCCAAGCGAGAGCACTTTTAAAATTTTTACAAAACCACTTAATGGGTTAATTACGTTTTTACTTTGTTTACACTGAAATACACCAAATTAATTGGTACTTAAACTATGTAGATATGTATGCATGTATGCATTCGAAATTTTCAGCGCTCAAACGACGCAAACAGCCAAATTTAATTGATGTGTGGTAAATAAAATTTAATTTATCTGTTGCTTGGATGTTGAAAATTTTACGCACGTAACTTCTTCAATAAGTTCTTTGAGTTGAAAGTAAAATAAAATAGTTTTTATTGCTTTTGTTTTGCATTGTTGTTTCACGTATTAATTAATCGACTTATGGTAGTGTGATTGTCAATTTCAAAGCTGTTTAAAAATAAATATTCGAAATAATATCAGTCATTCAACGTAATTAACTAAATATTATTTGTTTTACAAATACAATTAAAAAGCCTGGTGTTTTTCGTCGATCTTCTCACTCAAATTAACTGGAAGTTGAGTAAAAATATCTGAAGTGTACAAAATTTTTTTTTGAAAATCGTGGTTTTTTGCAGACCTAAAACCTTGAGGATCCGGCCAACTGCGTCACACCATTTTTTAGTGTAAACATTTTGGTTAAAATTTTCACCAATATTTTTACCAACAGTTTACGTTCGCGACTTCCAATGACACTCTTAGCTGCTCTCATTATGGTGTTATGGACGTCAGAAGTATTGTTGCCAGTTTGGTGTCGCTTCTTCTTCTTCTTATTTGGCGATGTAACTGCCTAAGCGAATTTGGCCAAGTTCAACAAAACACGCCGATCGTTTCTCTTCTGTGCCAACTGACGCCAATTGGTAATGCCAAGTCCTTCTCCACTTGGTCTTTCCATCGCAGTGGGGGCTCCCCTTTTCTTTGCTACCAGCAGCAGGTCGGTGTCTAGCCAAGTCCTTTTAATGCTATCGATAACGGCTTCGAAATAGAAAAATAGGTGTTGAGTGTCGATCCTTTTCTCGCGGGTTCTTTCAAGATTTGGCGCATTGTAAATGCCTTGTCTATGGTGGATTTTCCAGATCTAAAGCCACACTGATAAGGCCCAATCAGTTTGTTGACGGTGGGCTTCTGTCTTTCACACAATTTGTTCGATAAGACCTTGTAACCTATGCTTAGAAAGCTGCTCCTGCGGTAGTTGGCGCGAACGGCCTGGTCGCCTTTCTTGTGAATTGGACAGAACACTCTTAAATTCCAGTCGTCGGGCATGCGTTCCTTTAACCATATTCTGCATAGTAGTTGATCCAAGGTGTATGCATCAACTCCTCGCCACCGTACTTGAATCGCTCAGATGGCAGGCTGTCAGCTCCAGCAGCTTTATTGCTTTTCAGCCACGTAATCGCTATTCGTACCTCGTCATAGTCAGAGAACTCAGCCTTATTCGCGTTGCGTGAAGTAAAAACTTTGCATGGGATTTCTCCTTCTAACAAATTGTTTTTTGCGCACACGCCGCATTCGCATGTATTTTCTTGTTTGAACCGATAAAAAAAAAAAAATGTTTTGCAAATTTCCAATTTTCAGTATTTTGTGAATACTTATATGTATACGGACAACGTACATACATGCATGAGTATGTAAATTTATCTCAAAAGTTAGCCAAATGGATTTAATTTCATAGTAGCCTGGCGTGATGGAAATAACTACGAAAAGATTAATTGAATTGCCAGCAGGTATGGATGGTTTTTGAATGTTCAAACTTCCGGCATTCACTTACAGTATGCGTGCATATGAGGGGTATCTTTGTATGCATGTATGTAAATTAGGGTGGTCCAAAAATGCATGTGAAAAAGTAAAATCGGTATTTGCACGCTCTCACTCCCTAGAAAAAATGTACCCTTATTTCTTTATTTTGCAATCAAAAAATATATAGATGTCGCTCAGAACGCACAAAGTTGTCCATGTATTTTATATGGTAAAAACAGCTTTTCGTAGAAATAGTATAGAATTCTTGAAAATCAATATTTTTCAATCGGAAAACTCTGTTTCTCTGCAGAAGATTTCCAGTAATAATACGCAATTGTTTATTAAACAAGTTTTTCATAGTAACTATATTTTATAGGTCCGCCAAAAACCACCAAAAATCCCTGAAAATCCATTGGGGCCAATAAAAAGGCAATACTATTAAAAAATTGTTAAATGAAAAATTGGGTGTTGCTATTGAAAGCCTCCTGAAGAGAATCAGAGTTTTCCGATCGAAAAATATTGATTTTCAAGAATTCTATACCATTTCTACGAAAAATGGTTTTGTTCCCAAATAAAATACATGGAAAACTTTGAGCGCTTTAGACGACCTCGAAATATTTTTTGATTATAAAATAAAAAAATTAGGGTATATATTCTCGGCTTTGAACAATCCTAAGGATTTACTTTTTTTTGGACTACCCTAATGTAGATACATCCACGCACATATGCCATACGGCATTTGAGTAAAAGTCAAAATTGTAAAGAGAACAAAATTGGCCTCCATTAACTTTGAGTACCAAAACTTTTTTTTTGTTTTTTTTTTTTTTTTTGTAGAATATGAATGCGTCAAAGCCAGACTACATGTTATCGATTCAAATAGAAACGCTTTTTCAGCATGTGAAGAATAGTTTCTCCAGGTCGTCCCATTCGAGTGTTGTCAAGTTATGTATGTCGCGCTGAAAAGAAATTTCCGCAGCTTAAGGCGCAAAAACAGCCGCTAGGTAAAAACTTGAAAATATGGCTTATAAGCCACTGCAAGCTTAGTCAGCTTAATCGTATGTTTTCCGAATACTTGGGTTGTTAATCTGCCACACCAAGTTTTTATTAATGCCCTAAAGTTTTTTATAGTTTTGCTAATGTTGCAAAAACTAAGGAGAAAAAAACTTTTAAAATGCGAAAGTTGCTCGCAGCATTGAATGTCGCGTGTGGATGTAAGTGCAGAAAGTTTACGCAGAATGTGTGGCATAGAAATAAATTATGTGCAGCAAATAAAAGTTAAAACTAATTACCAACAAACCAGCTGAAAGCAATTTTCCACATATTTTCTGCCAGATAAGTCATAGCCAAAACATATTTCCTCGTATGTATTTGCATTAATGTACATATGCCTATGCACTCTTGTGTGTTTTCAGAAATCTCTTTGAGGTAAGAAGTTCACATATCTAATTATCTTATCTCCATTCACTACACCGAAACTGATGCTGAGCATTAGCAATGGGAGAGAATTTTGCAGTGTTATGATACTGGCGAGACAAGAAACCAAGGCCGAGGCAAGCAGTGAAGAACTGATTTGGATGAAATTGGTCTGCATATCGAAGAATTATTTGATCCAGATCCACATGACAAATTCGCTGCGTTACAACATTAAGGCGAATGCCACAAATCGGAGGAGAAACTCGGACAAACAATTTCCTTTATTATTAAAAGCTATCGAATGAAAACTAAAAAACTTCTCGCGTCTGAGTTAGGATAGGTTGTCTGACAAAGCTGAGTTAGTACAAAGTCACAATAATTCATGGAGTTAAGATAGTCTTTCGCACGGCCTTCAAGATAGAATAAATAGACGGCTATCGACCAGTTGAGATGAAGTAGCCCGATGCCATAGATGGAAATACAAATGCATTCAAATTAGTGAATACATCCTATTGACTGACCGAATGTAATCCCGCATCTGTGCTTCGAAAAGTCTCTAGCAGCTTGAACAGAACATGACGTAAGGGGATGGGGTTTAAAGGCAATACAATGTCAAAATGGACGAAGGAATAGGAGCTGCAATATACTGCACCGAACCGAAAATTCGTAGCTCCTTTAAGCTACCAGATCGCAGTATCTATCAAGTCAATGTCTTTGAACAAAGAAATAGGCAGAGATACTGAATAAAATAAGCATTTGTATATAGCGGTTTATTTTCTACAAAATATTTAGCTTTTTTCCTTCTCTTCTTAGTATTTGTGCGGACAGAGCAAAAGGAAGGCAATACTTTGCAGTATGAAAGAAAACGCCAATACATGGATAGTCGGGCGGTTTTGATTACAGTAAGAAGGCTAGAAAAAGGCTAAAACCGCCAAGCTATATTGCGATCCATTTTAACGAGTCTTATGCAAGGCATGCTGCTAAACATGAATGGCTGCCATGATGCTCGTATTCGCTTACTTGATTAAGTTTTCATGAATTGCAAGCATTCCAGAGCAGATGGGCTTTAAGTAAGATCAGCGAGCGAGTTGCAAAAGTTGCCACGGTAGTGGGCCATAAGCGGCCAAATGAGCTTCTTTTAGCTAACCAAGCGCCACTTCTCTGCGCTGACAGGAGGCTTGCTAATAATGAGTCTTCAAAAATAATGAGTTGAACTTATCTCAACATTTTCCTCTCAGTTGCCAAATTCTGCTAAGTCAAGGCCAGGATCGTATTTCATTAAAACTCTCGAGAAGCTTTCTGAGGGTTAACAGCAGCTGGTTGTGGAACTTTATCTGGGGCAAACAGTGCTTATCCTAGCAACCAAGAAATCAGAAATTCGAAAAAAATTACGCCTGATTTTTTCTTTAATACAAAAAATATTTTAAGGTCGCTCTAAAAGCCCAAAATTTCCCATGTATTTTATAGAAATTCTCGAGAATCAGTATTCTTTAATCCGCAAACACTGCTTCCCTTCAGGAGACTTCAAAAACCTGTACCCAATTGTTTATTCAACAAATTTTTAATAGTAAGATTTTTTAGTGGACTCCCACAGCATTTTTTAGGTTTCCTGTGTATATGCTTTATTTGGACCACCCTAACATGTATACAATCAAATTTTAAAAGAATCGGGTGTTCACAGTTCGGTCCAAATTGTGTCTCAAAATGTAAACGTCTACATTTTTCACACTCAAAGGTATGTTTGGTAACCTCGTGGCTGGGTTGCATTATTATAACGCCAATCAGATTTTTTTAATTTATTGGGAACGTTTTCCGTATTTGCATTTGAAACCAACAAGTAAAGGTAAAGAAAGAACAAATATTAGCAATTGATAATTAAGATAAACAATTAAATTTTTTCATAACAAAATGAAAGGCGACATATATTTAAAAAATAGTCGCAACTGCTAGAAAGGCGTGCTCACAGTTTGATGCTAAAACTTTCTCAAAATGCAAACGGCTACACCCAATTTGGAGCGAACTGTGAACAACCCAATAGGAACCATTTGCATTTATAAATCCCTTAAATTAAATTACTCGTGCTAGTATGCAGCGCAAAAGCAGTAAAATAAGGCTTGCCTTCATACGAACAATAATCCTTATTAAAATTTTACATTTCACCTACACACAGGGCTATTCACCTCATTCAATTTACACTGGCTATTCCCTGGCAGTGTGCAAATTAATAATTAAAAGCATGAAATTGGAAAATGCAAAAGTGCAATCATGCCTCCACTACTAGTCGACTGTCAAATATCAAACCAATTCGATTGCTAATTACTCGACCTGCATTAGAAGGATGAGATAATTTACTGAGAATCGCACAATTACAAACACGTTGTGTGAATTTGAATGGAATTGAAATGCGGTTGATAGGTGAATGAATTGGATATTTGAGTTTTGCACCAGCTGTGAAATGAGATAGCGAATAATTAGTTTAAGGCGATTTGTACGTTGTTCATTTTAATGTAGTATTTGTGCATAAATGCGTAAATTTATAATGTGTGTAAATAGAATAATACGCCGAAAATAGCTCTGAGCATTACAGTGATGTTCAAAAGAGCCATGCGGACAGGAAAAATGGAACTCGTTTATGGGCATATCACAGGAACTTTTGATTTTCGACATTTGAAAAAAAATAAATAAAAATTGTGGCACCTCATCTAACCGATCTCATCTTGTTCTTTGAACCTTGAAACAAAAGTAAAAAAATGAAAAATCCGTTTCCAAGCTCGGTAATGTAGAAGAAGAATGGTAAAAAACTATACAAATTATAAATAACACATGACTCAAAAAAAATTGCTGAGTGGTTATTTTGACCAGATTAGGCGTTCTATAATGTTTTTAGGGTCGCTGAACACTAATCTGAAGTCCGTTTTGCTCAATCGCGTCAGAATTTTTTTCTAGCCTCAAAAAACATGGCAAAAGTTAAGTTAGAAAAAACCTCTGACGTAATAGATCAAAATGGACTTTAGATTCGTGTTCAGCGACCCCAAAAACATATGTAACATCTAGTCTGGTTAAATTAACTTGCCATTGAGTTTTTTGTGGTCCTGTGTATCTAATTGAATAAAATTTGAAAGCTTTCGCCTTGATAACTGGCTTAAAATTTGTTTATATACTTAACGATTTATGAACACATTAAACAAATGTCGAACAATCAGTTTCTAGCATAAAACTCTATCCACCTATCGATAAACAAGTGTGCAAGCGGAAAAATACACTTTTTTTCTTGAGGTTCCTTTCAGTTACTAAATTTCGAATACTCATAACTCTGGTGCTATTATAGGCACACATTCAACTCAGGTGTCATTTTCAAGAGTATATTATGTAGAATATTAAATAATACCATTTTCAAAAATATAACAATAAAAAATATGTGAAAATTTTTCAAACTCTAAATTTAGTTAAATATTAATAACATAATCTATCAACGGTACACCTACGTCTACTATATTTTTATAATTCATATAGATTTAAGATTATTAGAAAAAAATATCAGTGCTCAAAAATATTCGGTAAAGGAAATACACCGTGCAAAAGCAAAAAAAAAAACAAAAAACAGTGCTCAATCATAACTTTGACTCACTGGTATTTTAGCTAGTTTTGGGATTTGGGTATTGTTTCAAATCGGATAAAACACTACAATAATTCTTATTATAATATATTTTCTTCTGAAAAATACCCAACAGGTATATAGACCATATATTTACGAAACTATACATAACCATTAGATTCAAAAGTTCCCGATATATGCCTATATACCCGGATGTCACAAACCTCTAAGGGCCAATTTCACAGTGCGTTTCTTAGAGAAGTACTTTTGATGTACTTCTAGGAATCTGCATAGCATACCCCAAGTTGGCATACTAGAAGACGCAGTAGATGTAGGCAATCCTTTTTGAAATCAAAACTTTATAGTTTTCATACAAATTGGTCTTAAAACAATTATTTTTCATTTACTTGCAGGCATATTTTGAAGAACTAAGAATGAAAAAACTAACGGTAAGAAAATAAAACGAACAACAAAAATGGCGAAAGAGAACAAATTTAAAACCAAGCCACAAGTGCAACGAACAGATTCAAATAACTAGACGCGGAAATTTCCGTAAGACGTTTGGGGAACCCCCTTTTGTATGAATATATGCAAAAAATAACAAAACATCTATTCCATTGCTTACAAACCGCAACCAAGTCAGAACAAAAACAAAACAAATATAGCATAGGCTACCACGCGCTTCGCCCGTTAAAGACATTTTTGCCCAGGCAAATTGAGCGCGTAAAACAACGGCGTACAGGCGGAAGAACTGTCCTTATTCGATAGATTGTGACAAAATATGACTGCTGCACAGCTGGCACAACAACATAACACAACATACGCAAGTCTTGTAACCGACACGGAAGTCGCAGCCACGATTATGGCACCCATCCAGCAAACGGGTAATTTCAATTCCACATTTACGACAGCGTTCTATAGCAGTGGAGTTACGCCGACATCGACATCGATACCGACTACAGCGATAGCAGCTTTCTACCCGCGTGATGATGTTGGCGGCAGTAGCGGTGATGATGCCTTGGAGTGGAGCGACAGCCCTGCAACAATTGCTGGCAGTTATAGTGGCCTAAGTGCGGCTATGTTAGCGGCTATAGATAGCACGAATGACTACAATGACACACAATTGTTCGATCAGAATTCGAGCGATTATTATGACTATCTGCCGCCCTGTGAATCCTTCGATATAGTCTCCAACTGGTCATATTGGAATGTGACTTGTGATAACGCGCTGGAATATGGCATGCCTTTATATGGGTATTGTATGCCCTTTCTGTTGATCATTACGGTTGCTGCGAATTCGCTGATAGTGTTGGTATTGAGCAAGAAACATTTGGCGACGCCAACAAATTTCGTGCTAATGGGTAAGTGTTGTAAAAGCAAAATAGTTTTGTTATTTTATTAATAATTTCAAACAAAAAATGCTGTCTAGTTTTTGCTATTAAGTTTTTAATGAAAAAGAGAAAGACACGATATTGTTTTCAGCAGAAAATAATCAGTAGTTTTTAACTTTTTTTTTAGGCATTCTAAAAGAGCAAAATGCACTTTTTCGTTACAACTTTCCCCCAAAATTCCGAAAAACGGCAAGATCATGAGTATCATAGGGCAACACAGAAATTGGTGCGGCAAGAATCCGTAAGCAAATAGTTTCCATCAGCCGAGTTCAAAATGTAAAAAAAAGATTTTTTTGAGAAGCCCTAGCAAAGAAACAAAAACTTATAGAACCTTCCACTTAGCCTTAAATAAAGGTTTGAACTTTCGACTAAAATTCGTGATTTTAAGTGACTATCAGGTCAAGGTGCAAAGCTCTAGATTTAATTTAAGCGCAAGTAGAAGGTTCTATCACTTTTTGTTTCTTGCAATTTTTTTACATTTTGACCTCGTTTTTCTCAAAATCTTGAGCTGATGGAAACTTTGCACTTACGGATTCTTAATCAGCACCAAAAGGCCTACCAAAAACAGATTTAATATTTGCTGCACCAAAATTGTTTCCCATTTCTGTTTGCCCTCTCGGTAAAAATCCTGAAGTGTCCCGAAAAATTTTAAAAAGCAACAACAAGTTTCGAATATTCACTACAAATCCCGAAAAATATAACAAAAAGGTTACGAAAAATCTCAGAAAATCTTTACAAATCCATAATGTTCAAAAAAAAAACAAAAAGTAAAAAAAAATGAGAAATATATTGTACTTTAAGAAAGTGAGCGGCTTTTGTTGGTGACCTTGAAAAAGATTTTCACAGCCTCGCTTGCAATTGCCTACATCCCACCACTCTCAACTGAGAACTGTCAATTCTTACCATTGAGCATAAAAACAATCATTTCAAAACTCAAGTCTCATGGAAAAGAAAGTGATTGTGCTATCTTTCAAAAATGCAGTGTCCTGTCCTGTCATCTGGTCACCCTATTTGGAAGGGTCCCGAAAAGTTAAAACAAATATTGCACAATCACAAAAAAAATACTAAAAAATGCATCTAAAACTTCAATGGAATCCAAAAAATTGCAAAATAACAGTATTGATGACTTACGTTTTTTTTTTTTAAATTAGTTTTTGGCCTAATAACAATTTGTATTCCACAATTTTATCAAGCCGTTTTATTTAAAACACACATGGTAGCTATTATAGATGCTTTTTCGGAGATCACCACATCCTCGTCACATTTCTTCATCGAGTTTACTGGTATTCGAGCCAGGAACGCCGGCTTACAGAGCCAGTGGTCTAGACGTGAACTATATGAAAACATTTGATGAGGAGCTGTGGTTAAATCCGGAATATATATAGCAGCTATAATTTCTATCTTATGTAAATTATTGTTATTTTTCTACAAAAAACTTTCATTAAAAACAACCCCAAGCTCAATAAAATTGTTGGACGTAAATATATTAATTTAAAATAATAATTTAAAAATAATAATTTAATTAATAATATATAATTTTCTGAAAAATTCCGTAAAATTCTAAAAAATCTCTTAAAATTTCATAAATATCCCAAAAAAAATTTAAGCGCGTTAAAATCCAGAAAAGTGACAAACTACTAGCAACAGTTCTTAAAAAAAAAAAAAAAATACTGAAAACTAGAATTCGAAAAAACCCGAAAAATGCGGACAAATCTTGAAAAGTCACGAAAAAATTCGCGCAAATCTTCAAAAGTCTGGGAAATAAATAAACTTTATTTTTAGAAATCAGAGATTATTCGAAAAACTATCACATATGAAGTTTGAGATCAATGGGAAAAGCCTCAGACGTTGCGAGTAGAGCATGGACTTTTAAATACAGTTGTTAAAAAAATTGTAGTCGCACCATATTTTGAAAAGTTCTAACATATAATTTTTGATATTACTTAATTTTGTCTGTTTTTTATCAAAAAAATATATAGTTCATTCATTAACAGAACTGCAATATTAAAAAAACAATCAACAAACTTTCGTAAAAATTTCGAACTTTTTTAACACATTTAAATATATGTATATATATTTTTTTTTTACGACAAATTCGTCAAAATCTTAACTTAAAATCTGATAATTCTTTAATTTTTCCAGAAGTTTTCATTTTGTATGTAAAACGAAATAAAGAAGGGTCCCATTATGTTGATATATTAAGGGCCACCCTAATGTGCATACATATATACTTGCTTATATGCACTTACACATATGTGCATACATATCCACACAGATATTTGCCTTCATATACACACATATGGGAAATACAAAATGATTTGAACGCCTGATCCTTGATGTAAACACGCGCGAAAGCAACGACAACATTAATTTCAATATTAAGTATACGCCCTGGTGGCGCAATGTCGCTATGTGGCGTCAGCAAGAGGAGGCGCCAGAGGCGGCATGCATGCGTTGTGAAATGTAAACAGTAAACAAATTTCTAAGTGACAGCACATACACATAGCTCTACAAAAACATATTGCAAGTGTAAACACATATTAAAATGAAATCGATATTATTGGCAATTTAGGTAGCAGCAGCAGCTGTTGGTCGCACAGTCGGCCCTTCATCTCATTTAATGCCCTTGCATCCGCCATTTCAAACGCTGCTGGATCATTTTCATTTATGTAGGTTTTCTATGAAAATATGAATTTGAAATTATACCCATCTTTAATTAGATTTCGGCACGTAGGCGTGTGAAATGCCGCAGATTTGTTATGCCTGTGATATGTTTGAAGCAGCAAGGAAAGGTTCGTTTTTTTTTTAGGAAAATTTATTACTTCAGTAGAGAGCCCTAATTATTGAGCGGACATATTAGAACGTAGGAGGAACATGCTCGTCGACTACACTTTTGAAAGGAAGCATATTATTCGATTAATTGGAACTGATATCAGGTTACTCTATGCTTGACCAGATTGATGACGTTTTCATGTACATGAATAGGCGTGACCACAGAGTCAGAATGTCGGTTTTGCTTTGAAGGCGATGAGACTTTAGAAAGAAGTAGTGAGCCCGCATGGCGTTAAAACGCCCAAAATTGAATTTTAAAAACTTAAAAACCATTCCAAATGTTATTCAGATTTATAAGCTAAAGATTTCGTTTGGCACACATATTTTAATATCTATTTGGCATACCTACTGTATAAGACAAGTAAACTCGACATTTCAAAGAGGTGGCAACCATTTTCAAAATATTTTCAAACTAAAACCTTCTTATTTAGTCTGACATTCAAATTGCGATGCATATTTCATTTCTCTAATGGGCTCAATTTAAATTTATTTTGATTTCTAAAACAGATGGCAATCTCCCTAAATATATTTCAGAAATAAAGCCTTTTTAAACCCATTTCGATTGAAACCCATCTTTTAGTAATTCATCTAACTTATTAAATAATTCAAATTACAGTTTTAAACATCTGGCAACCCTTTTTAAAGACTTCTCGCAAGTAGTTTCAACCTTAAAGCTTTTTAAATATTCTCCTTCTGACATTGTGATACATAATTTAATTAACTGATAATTTAAGTTGAACTTGATTTTTCAAACAGAAATAAAGCCTTTCAAACAAATTTCGATTCATACTAATATTTTAAAAATTAATTTAACTTATTAAGTAATTAAAATTTAAATTTTTAAACTCTCTAAATACCTCAAAACTATTCTAAAGGTTTCTTAACACTTTTTCGTTTGATATATATTTATGCTTCGTTGTGTATAGGTTAACTGAATTCGAATTTTAAAACAGGTGGCAACCGCATTCAAAATATTTCTAAACTAAAACCTAGTTAAACCGCTGTCGACTTACACCCATATTTTAATAAATATTTCACTTATCTAATTTCCTAAATTGAAATTGAATTTGACCTTTTAAACAGGTGGAAACCCTCCTACATGTAGTAAACAATAACAATTTTTTAAAACCATTTCCAACGATACTCATATTGTTCTAATTTATTTAACCTTTTAAATAATTGGACTTAAATTTTTTAAAAGAAGGCAACTCTTTTCTAAAAAGTAAAACCTTTAAGCACATCTACAGCCCTAGCCCTTTAATTTAATTTATGAATGAATTTGTGTCCAGCTTTTATGTGATCAAAAATGTATGTCCAAGTTTTTTGAGTTATCAAATTAGATTCCCAGTTTTCAAATGGCCGCAAATTTATGTTCAATTTAAAACATTTTATGTCTAATCTTACAAATTTATGCTCAGCTTAGCTATCAAAATGTTGTGTTTTGTCTTCGAAATTTATTGCTA
The DNA here is from genome assembly GCF_001687245.7 of Rhagoletis zephyria. NCBI lineage: Eukaryota > Metazoa > Arthropoda > Insecta > Diptera > Tephritidae > Rhagoletis > Rhagoletis zephyria. The sequence goes on along the minus strand of NW_016158835.1, from coordinate 4,891 downwards.
GCTTTTTTTAATTTTTGTATGGCCATATTTATGAACAGTTTTTGAAAAAAAACAAATTCTTTCCAGTTTCTGATTTACCAAATTTTATATCGACTTTTTAAAGTACCACATAGTTAGGTCTAGTTTCTAAAATGTATACCAATATTAAGCCCATCAAAAATTTTTATTTTTTAGATTTAGTTATAACTTTTTGCAACCAGAATTTATTTTATGCTACCTAATTTTGGTAGCATGTTTTACGTCCTCAAAATTTATGTCAAATTTTTATGCTACCAAGTTTTATGACCAGTTTTTAAGTCGCCGCAAACTTATGTGCAATTAAAAACGAAGAAATTTTATGCCTAGTTATGAAATTTATGCTCCGATTAAATAAATAGGTAAATCAATAAATTATTTCTGTTTTTTATGTGGCCGTATTTATGTATGTTCAATTTTTGAAAAACCAATTTTATGTCCAGTTTCTGATTTACCATCTGATTTATATCCAGTTTTTAAAATGCCACAATTTTATGTCCAGTATAAAATTGATAAATATTTATGTCTAGTTTTTAAAATGTATTTATATCCAGTTTTTATGCGATTAAAATTTATGTCCAGTTTTTATATAGCTTAACTTTTGTAGCTAGTTTTAAGTCCAAAAAATGTATGTACAATTTTTATTCTACTAAGTTTTATGCCCAGTTTTAGGTGACTAAAATTTTTTGCGTAGTTCTTTTTTAACTCTTAAAAAGATTCAAGATACCAAAATTGTTATTATTATTGTTAAATTTTAAATTTTTAAAATGTATACCCAGTTTTCAAGTGACCAAAATTCATATCCAATTTTTAAAATACAAACTGTATTTCAAGCGTTTCAATTACAAGTAAATTTATGTTCAACTTATTATTTCCAAAATTTTATGTTTAGTTTTTAAAATGCATGCACAGTTTTTAAATGTCAGAAAATTTATCTCCAGTTTGAAGTTGATAAAATTTTAGGTACATTTTTTTTAATTTTCCTTAATTTTATAAATTACAAACATTTAATTTTTTAGGTTACCAAAACTTGTGTGTACTTTCTTAATCATCATATTTGATAGACAGTTTTTAGATGATCGAAAATGTTTGTCCAGCGTAAATGTTTAGTTTCTAAAATGTAAAACCAATTTTTGAATTACCACGAGTTGTTAGATTTTTCGACAAAAACGTGTTTTTGGTCGAAAATGATGGCACACTTAGCTTAGACAGTCGTCGGTTTAGCATAAAAAAATATTTCATTGCGTAATTGTATTTAAGTGAAAACTTTAAAAAAGTCAAATTAACCACTCGTTCTCATACATATACCCGTGATTGTGTATGTAACGTATACGCCCCGTAGCACCATACACAGCCAGCTAACGCGTTTACTTAAGTAAATATAGCCGTCGAATATTTTCGTACAGCATTCTGCAAGAATATACATATATATCAATTTCTTCATATATATATATATATATATAAATTTTTGAACGAATTTCGATTGTGCAATAAAAATTGTGAAATTAGGATTTTGTTTAGCAAATCTTCTTCATCTTAAAGTCAATGTGATCCTTTTTTCATTTGGTGGCACACTATTTAGCTTTATTAGTCTAGACTGGTTCGTTTTGCCAAAAATAACATTTTCACTGTTAAATGTTAACATTTTGAATTATGTTAAAAAATCGTAAATTTTCAAAAATTACAAAATTGTTGCGACATAATATATTCTGCATGCGGCCATGTGTTTTTAATTTGGTGGCACACTTTTGAAACTTCGTAGATATGTTGTATTTGGTGCCAACTTTAATTAACTACTAGAATTCGTCAGATTTACCTAGCAAGCTCGGCAAAAGCAAATTTACACTAATAAAATATGAACTAAGCAAGGAGGCATAGGAAAGGCACTAGAAATATGCACAGTGATGCAAGTGGAGAGCATGCGTTAAAATAGTTAAGCATTTACTCGTGTAATTAAAATTCACACTTGTGATTAAAATTCATACATTTTCCAGAGTATTTCCTCGGAAACTGCCATTAAACTATTTGCAATTTGAAGAGGTACTACTTAGAAGCACTTTTCATGCTGTTGTGGTATATAAAATGTGCTATTAAAATAAAAATAAAAAAAACAAGTCTGTAATAAATGATGTGCTGTGGTGTGCAAATAAAACCAGCTGCACAAAATTTGCGATGAAATTTTCAAGCGATAAAGTTAAAATGTACAAAGTTTAATAAGGGTTTAACTTAAAAAGCCAATGAGGTTTGTTGCCTACAAATTTCCTATCTCTCTAAAGCTAATTGGCATAAACTACATACATTTCTTTATGGCCATATATGAATTTCCGCGCAACCAAATTTTCAAGCAAGCCACATACTCTTTAACACACAAACACACACACACGGGGCACCGAAATTGCGCATATGGAAACTGTGCATTTAGACATTATTTCGGTTTCAACCGAAACTGTGCATGTATGCTTTATTTCGGTTTTT
>NW_016158835.1:0-2303 GCF_001687245.7 Rhagoletis zephyria | reverse complement strand
GCCGCCTACTCAGAAAGAAGTTCGTTTTCATGTATGCAATATTTCGGTTTTTGTCATATGCATAATTTCAGTTTTGAACCGAAACTGTGCATGTATGCATTACTTCGGTTTTTGTCATATGCATTATTTCGGTTTTGAACCGAAACTGTGCATGTATGCATTACTTCGTTTTTCTCATATGCGTTATTTCGGTTTTCAAACGAAAGTGTGCATGTATGCATTATTTCGGGTTTTTCATATGCATTATTGCGGTTTTCAACCGAAACTGTGCATATATGCATTATTTCGGTTTTTTTCGTATGCATTATTTCGGGTTTTTTCATATGCATTATTTCGTATGCACAGTTTCCATATGCACAATTTCAGGGTGCCACACACACACGTGCACAGTTAAGTTGCTTAGTGGAGCACAAACTTTCAGATTCAGCAATCAGCTCAGCACAAATTGCCAATCGCTCTTTATGTGCATGTAAATGATGGTATCACGTTTCCTTGCTATCCGTAATATACATAAAACAAATCGATGGCTGAGTGGAAGATCGACCTATCTCGGCAGCCAGTTCGAAAACATTCTATCTCAAAAAACTTTTCTAGAACGCCCTATTTCAGAATTCGTTTTAAAAGCGTACAAGCGTGGAAGTACAAAAAAACATACCAAGTGGTGACAATGGTTTTTGATTTGAAATGTTATTACATTGGTACAAATATGGGAAGGAAAATATTCCGATTTATTGTTTTAATATTACCAAAGTGGTAAGGCCATTGATAATACTCACAATTTAGGGAACTTCAAAAAATTTTATTATCCGTCAAAAGTTGTTTATTGAAACTACCTTCTTGTTTGTATCATGAGTAGAGTCGAGTATTTTCGAGCAATACTTTGAGTAGCATCGAGTATTCTCTTCGTAACTATTAATGAGTCCAAGCATCGCGTACAAGGAGGTATCGGACAAACACTACTGACACAGAAGAGTCTGTAATGTGGCAGAAGTCCGTTGTATAAACCTCGTTATTTTAGAAAAGCTTTGATTTTATTGTACAGTATTATTAGAGATATTGTCGTTTTATTATGGCCATACTTCTTATGCGACCAACAACGTCAAATATACATAAAAGATAAAAGCAAATACTTTAAAATCTATATATGCAGTCATATGTAATTTGTAAACTGATATCTGCTGCCATCATATTTTCACTAATTACACATCTATATATATGTATACATATATATGTATTTTCATACATGAACACTTTTCCCATATTTTCAGCCATGGCGATATGTGATATGCTGACGGTGATATTTCCGGCGCCAGGACTTTGGTATATGTACACATTCGGTAATCACTACAAGCCGCTGCATCCGGTGTCAATGTGTTTGGCGTATTCTATATTTAATGAGGTGAGTAAATTACAAAGAAAAAGTGTCAACAAAGTGCTATTAATATGAGTTTTATATTTTGTAATTATCGCCTACATGACTTTCGTATATGTACATACATTGTGCGCATTTAATTGCATTAATCTACATATACGTATACTTATTTCTAGAAGGTATTTTGCTGTTACCAAACGATATCTCCTTTAATATTTTATCAAATTTAATGAATGATATCTCATTTTGAAGGGGAGAAGCTTATGCTCGCACACGCGAAACATACTCACGTTGTTCAAATTTAAGTATTTCTAAAAAAAATTGGGTTTTAAAAAGCTGAAAGCACTGCACCCGGTCGATAAAGCGCCAAACCTTCTCTGCTTGTGGTAAAAACAGAAACTTTTTGAAGGCGTTGCCACCCGCTTAAACTTTTTGGGACTTAAATATATACAGATTAAAATATTACAACGCATTCAGGGAATGAAAGTTAAATGCCTTAATTAATTCAATAGAATGCACTCTTAACCAGAAGTAATAATTTTGAAGAGGATTGTCAACTTTTTAAAGATTTATATCTATATCTCTATATATGTGAAACTAAGTTACGTAAAACGTATGACCACATAACTCAAGAACGGATTGCCCGATTTAAGTAGACCCGAGGAGAAATGTTACGGAGAGAACACCCCGAAAAGTGGCGCTGGGATCGACTTATTACTAAAAATTGTATTTATCGTCCGATTTCGGTCATATTTTATATATATATATTGGTAATAGAAAGGAAAACATCTTGGCGAAACATTTTTCAGCTAGGGAGCGCTGAAGTCGAGTCATCTATACTAATAAAGCCGTTTTTTCTGTTCGCAAAGCTCGAGAACGACCTTACCGATTTTTATACCCGAGCGCACTTGTGCACAAGGGTATATTAATT
>NW_016158834.1:105854-107817 GCF_001687245.7 Rhagoletis zephyria | reverse complement strand
TTTCAGAAATGCTTGAAACTGCAATATTTCGAGATTTAAGGACGCTAATTTACTTAAAATTGATACACCCCGGCTTACCAGCGGTAGGTTTCGGAAAGGTGGAAAAACATGTATTTAATACTTGCGCCGGGTATTTAATGTTCGGCTCCGCCCGAACTTACGACTTTCTTACTTGTTGGATATCTCCTTTAGTTTCCGAGATATTGAGTAAAAAGTGTGGTTAATTTGGTCATTTTAAGTTTTAATTCAAATTTTAATTTTGGACACTTCGATCTATTTTCGGGTTTTTGAGAAATTGCATTCCAAACTTCAATCGCGATTTCCCACAACCTGCCGAAATTAACATACGACAATCTTTTACCCAGGCGACGCTATGTAAATACACATTGTCACTTGAAATGGAAAAAGCCGTAACTAACAACAAAAAGAAAAATAAATTTTTTTACTGTGATGCACTTAATGGAATACAAGTCCCCACATCGTTTTATCTAAGAAACACATTTGTTAGTTACAGCTTTGCATTTCAGGTGACGATACATATATAAGGACCAACTATTGCGACCATAGAAGCAAATAAAACGTACAAATACAGCACTCGGTAAATTTATTACAGGTGCTTTAGATATAACATGACAGATATTTAATACATATGTTTATGTGGATTATTGGATATAGAGGTTAAGAATCTGTATTCAAATGTATGTTTTATTTATTACCAAGGATTTCGCAATATTTTTTCAATTCAAAACAATTTATAAGTTTAACTCGATGAATTTTGCTGTTGCATATTTTCGCCAATCCAGCGGAATATAGTTGAAAACATAACATTTGAAATGTAAAAAATGCGCTTTGCTTAGCGAGGGCGAGATTAGGACATTTGCCCTATTCGTCCTCAGTTAGCAATGACTTTTCTTTACAATAAAAATAGGATAATGCATATGATTAAAATATTATCGTATAGTCGTATAAATGAGATTACTATTTTCTTTTCCATTCAAACAAAGAACATTGGTGTTGTATTCATGAAATTCTCATTGATCAAGCGTTTGTTGTACTCCTCACGCAATGTTCGCCTTAATGGTGGTCTGTAATTTAAAGACATTAAAAGATAAATTACGACATAACCGGATGCAGCAGACGTTAGGGTTGTTTAATTACCCTTCGATATAAACACGGCCGCGAGCTGCAACCAAATGGGCCAGGTAAGCTGGTGCCGGATAAGAAACTGCTCGATTACACCGCGGAAACATATAACATAAGTTGTTGGTCATCTTTTGTAAATCATCCATTGTCATTTTTGCATCGTCCACAATCACATTATAGCGAGTGGGCTTTGCAGTCCCTTGAATGGATTGATGGCTCACCATAAAGAACTGCGTCTCGCCCGGGTGCACAATCTTTTGATCTACCACTGTGCCGGGCAGAACGTTGTTCCATTTGTCACCAGTCGGCTTTGTAGGAAAGAAACGTGTATGATGGCGTTTGACCACTATAACGCAAGTGATTTTAGGTGAAATACGTAGCTGCAATTTGGTTAGAAGATTGTATTAGTATATGAATTGCAATTTTAATTGTTTGGAGCTTGCATGACCAAGATTTAAGTACTGTTGACTATTCTGAAGTACACTTTACAGTTTCTGAAATACATTTGACGCTTTCTGAATTACTCTTGGAAAAGGTGAAGTCAATTGTACTTCATAAACCAAAAAATGTATCTCAGATTTGTAAATTGTACTTCAAAAACCGAAAAATGTATTTCAGATTAGTCAATTGCATTTCAAAAACCATAAAATGTAGTTCAGATTTTTAAATTGTACTTCAGAAACATATAACATTTCCGCCAAAAAATGCACTTACCAAAATGAGCGCTTAACCATGAATATCAAGTCGATTACAAGCAATTTTATGCACAGCATGTATGTATGTACATACTACATGTAAATAAATCGCATTAGATATAGCA
>NW_016158834.1:104497-105754 GCF_001687245.7 Rhagoletis zephyria | reverse complement strand
TATAGCATTATGCTTGCAGTATATACATACATACGTACATTCGATTGCGTTTTGCATGACCAAGATGTGTCTTAAATAATACTTACTTCCTTGCATACGGCCCGTATAGCTCCTAGCTCAAGTATTTCGACCTTTTGGAATTGGCCATCAGATACACCATCGCGATAGTAGATAATATAATTGGGATAACGATTCTGCTTTTGGAAATACACTTTTAGGTGATGACGGATGATGCTTTGCATGTCAACGATCTCTTCTTTTGTTGACTCTTGTAAACGGTATTGCATGTTGTAACAAGCTCCATTGAGGTCATGTGAGGCGGCCACGCCTACCACACTCGGTATGTTACGTTGATCGGGTGATGGATGAGTGACATCAGCACCCAAGAACATTGCATGGTCAAGCACAACGTGATTATTAGCCGCGATTTTGTGATTGGCTCCGTTTAGTTTTGAATTCACTTTCAACAATAAATTCGATACCAACTGATCGTTTACACCACGATTTAAAGTCTGCTCTTTGATACACTGCGTCAAAAGACCGCAAACTAATTCCGCTTTTTGTTTTATATCAGCATACGTGGTGCCATAGCCAGGAATAACAACTACAACCAAGTCATAATTTTTCTTTTTATATTCTTCCAGAGTCTGAACAATATTTTTGGTTTCCTGTATATCTCTCTTCTCATCCAAGTTAATATTCATACGCTTGGCGCTATTATATAACTGGAGTGTAGAGTAGTTTTGTTAATGCATATAATATTACATACATTGCTTGCTAAAATATATTCTATGGAAAATGTGTAGATGCCCATCTTACCATGCTTGACAAATCCTGTAAAGTGGCATGTCTTAGGAACCTTGACGGAGAGTATATGATAGCCCATTTATGACCGGTTTGCTGGGAAGCTATCCCGGTTTGCAAAAATGGTAAATTTCTCCAAGATCCGTTTCGGGGCTCTATGAACTTGCTCGAGCGATATTCAATTGATGGTGCTTTAAGCAATCTCATTGGAACAGTTATAAATCTATCGCCAATTCTAATGCCGAAGCCTTGTACAAGATGATCTGTATTATGCATAAAATAATGAAGCTTGTCCATAATTTTCCGCTTGCGTTCATCTGTAGAGGTGGCAGCAAAGCGGATCATTTTTTGAACTTGACGGCTGCCATCTTTTCTCTTTAAACAGAATTAAAGTTAACAGCATTTGTAAAATATGAGTATTAAAAATCCACATGAATATATATTGTTACATAT
>NW_016158834.1:97896-104397 GCF_001687245.7 Rhagoletis zephyria | reverse complement strand
ACAATAACAACATTTTTACAACTGTCATGAAATATCATGACTTGACGACAAACACGACAAATACGACACCTTGTGAATTGCCCAAATATTGTTTGTACTTTAACCGAACCCATAAAAACCAAGCATTCCAGCTGTATACAACATGTGGAGAAATTCCAAAATTTTCGTCTAAATTTAGGGCTTTTTGCTCTAAATTTTTAGAACGTTTTTGGGTATTCAGTTATATCTATAGCCCATGGGATTTTAGTATAACCAACAATGTACGGCTAAAAATTCTAGCTGATTTTTTAAATTTTGTTGCCACCGGTATTTTGTGGTTTTATTTACCATTTAACAATTGCCATTTCTAAAAGCTGGCGCTACTTTTTTTCCAACAATCATAGTGTGTAATTACATCCTACAAAGCCTGCTATTCGTACTGCTGCTTGAGNGGGAGTGCAGCGTTTTCGTTTTACGCATACGGCAACACTTACTGTGGGGAATTTCGCCTCATTATTAGGGCCGGTGCCGATCGGTAACTTTTTTCTCCGTGGTGAGCCGGGGTGGAAAAATTTGCTATAGTGTACAAATAAATTGAATTTTGCTGTGCCAAATGCAAAGTAAAATTTTGACAATTGAAAACCAAGCAAACGCTCGTGCGAAAGCTCTATTTTTGTGTGTTGCTGAAATTGTTAAAATGTATATTTATTTTTTAACTTAAAAGTAACATACGCTTCTTTTGTGCTTTTTCGGGTTTCATTTTCATGTTCCCTCTTTATTACCGCCAAGCAATAATATGTATATACATGTTTATAAGCTGTCAAAATTTTACCTAGCCGCATGAGCTAGGTAAAATTCTGACGTTCGTTTTCACCACGAGAAATGTCAAATTTTTACTTTGATCCGTCAAAATGTCTTCTTTTCTATCAATTGACACAGGCCCTTTCCAAAATTTCTTTTCGAGGATAATATATATGTAATTATGTGATATTTATGAACAAAATGCATAATATCAATGCTGTGAACAGTTAATTACATAATTAGCGCTTGTGTTTCTATAAACTGGAAAACTCAAATCTTAATTATTGCACTGAATGCAGCTTTCTTAAATGTAAGATTGGAATCAAAAAAATATCCATTGTATGATTATATTTTTATGAAAAACTTGAATTTAGTGTTATTTTGTGAATTTATCAAATAAAAATCAAAATTTCCGAATATATGTAACTTTTTTTTCAAAAAAAAAAAAATAATGGGGTTTGTATAGTTATAGAGAATCCAATGCCTGCCAGCGCATCCGCCCGGAGTTCATTAAGCACACCCAAGGTTGAGCGACCATTACCCGNAAAGTATAAAATGTCACGAATACATATGAATCATATACACATACAATAGTAATTGCTATGAATTGCTACTTATAAATTCAGGATATGCACTTGCTTGGAAACTTCGATGATATGGTGGTCACAAATTCAATGGTCCATTGCCCGGAGCTGCTCCAACATGATGAGTAGATTTTAGTGAGCCTCACATGCAACCTGAATATTTGACTATTAGAAAATATATAGCAATTATCTATTAAAATTATAAGGAAAGTGTTTGTTTACAAATTTGCAAATACCCAACTCACTGTTTATTCGATAGTGAAAAATTCTTTTTTGAATTGCACACGGAAATGGTGCTACGGAAATGATGCAACGGAAGTGGTGCAACGGAAATGGTTGGGGCTGAAACAAGTGCTTCTTGTGTGTGTGCATATGGTATTAATTTAACAAAAATTTCTTAATAAAAGGTTAAAGAATAACACTTAGAAAAAGACCAATAAAGAATGAAAGTAAAGGCGACTACGAACATATATAAGGAAAGGATAAAGGCAAAGGTGAAAATAAAAACAAAAACAAAGATGCGTAAAGATAAAAGTAAAAATTAAGACCATGGTAAATTTAAACACTTTACTTATATATAAGGGCAAAGCTGAGGACAATATTTAGATGAAGAAAATGATAAAAATAAAAGTAAAGACAAAGAGGAGAATGAGGATACCGATAAAAGTAAAGAGGGACTTGTCGATAAAATATCGATATTTATCGATTTTGTTATCGATATTTATCGATTTTGTTTTCCATAAATATCGATTTTGTTATCGATTGTTATCGATTTTGATATCGACATTTATCGATTTTGTTATCGATATTTATCGATTTTGTTATCGATATTTGTCGGTTTTGTAATCGATATCGCTCAGAAATATACTTTTTTCTTGCTTTTTTGATTAGATCTTGTATTTTTGGTTCATGACTTGTAAGCCAATACAATGACTCTCACTGAGTGTTGCTCTCTCAGTTTTCCTGTCATTCTCGAGTAAGGTACGCTTTTTGGACTAAATCTGACTACTTCGGACTTTTTCTGACTATTTCTGGGAGATAAGGAACGCAACTAGTAGAAAATGCGAGACGTGGGGTGAGGTGCGACCGCTATTAGATTTTTTTATTATTGTTTTTTATTTTAATGATGTTGGGTTGAACCGGTCTTACAGCCAGGTCCCGCGGAGTGATAACCACTACACCACAGCGGCCACCTTTTTATTGGGTCTGATTAAAATAGTAAACCTTTTATTATTAATTTCCAATCTCCCACACACACTACTGTCAATTGTTTCACCTTTTATTGAAAACTAACAGGTCTATTCTGCGCTGGCCATAAAAAGTAGAATCGCGGTGACAACAACTGAAAACATTTTTTGGTAATAAAATTTTCCGGTTAAAATATCTTCGGTAACGTGCAAAATAGATGAAGAATGCAAAGTCGCCCATCTCCTACGTATATAAATCTGGCAACTACAAACGAATCACAACAAACTTCAAGTCAAGTTTTGCTACTTCCGACAATTGAACTGTCAGATTCCTTCTTTTTGTTGTTTATACGGGCCAAGTTTGGTGTAAGTTTTGCTCCATAAAATTTTTTCATATCTATTTCCATCATCATGAGAAATCAAATACATAAAGCAAAAGTGATTGCGTTTTTCATGATGGTTATAGATTTTATAAAAGTGCGACTATTTTCGGGCGGACATAATAGAATCAACCATTTTTCAACGAATTAATCAGCAAGTCAGTAGTGTGCATTGGTATCGAAATTTACCTTTTATGTGGTTGCGTACATTATTTTGCATCAGTGAGAATGGATCAGTGCAATGAGCGAATTGTAGCTGAAGTTCTTCACAATCTTAAAAAATCTATGTGATTTTGTGTCCGCTGCGAATAGTCGGCTCTGAGTTTTTCAACTCTTCTCACTCTACAATTGTGATAATGGACAGATAACAAATTCCTTATTTTTACAGAACAAACTATAGCGTACACAACCATGAAACAAAACAAATTTGTAACGTCTTCGCGCAGGAAGAATCGCAAGCGGCATTTCCAGGCTCCTTCGCACATCCGCCGTCGCCTAATGTCGTCTCCATTATCGAAGGAGTTGCGCCAAAAGTACAATGTTCGCTCAATGCCCATTCGCAAGGATGATGAAGTGCAAGTGGTGCGTGGCCATTTCAGTGGCAATCAGGTGGGCAAAGTGGTACAGTCGTATCGCAAGAAGTTCGTTGTTTATATTGAAAAGATTCAACGTGAAAACGCAAATGGCACTAATGTATATGTCGGTATTCACCCATCAAACTGTTTGATTGTTAAACTGAAATTGGACAAAGACCGCAAAGCAATTTTGGATCGCCGCGGTAAGGGACGCATGGCTGCCTTGGGCAAGGAAAAGGGCAAATACACCGAAGAAACTGCTGCGCAACCAATGGAAACAGCTTAAAAATTGGGAAGGTGTTGCCTACTTTTATATTAATAACAAATTTTAGAATAAAAGTTTCCTTTTAAGTGGAAAGTACGTATTTTTTTTATTTGTGTTATGCAAGCTGAAGATCGGTCGAATTTGTAAATGTTTAGCAGAAAGACAGTTGTGGTATTCACAACAGTGTCGTATTGTTGTACGTCGTAAACTTTAAACGCCTAAAAAGAATATCACAGGGGTTTGCAATACTACCATCAAAGTCATATTATGCATTTTTGCAGTGTTAAACAAAATAGTTGGTTATGGTTTCAAGTTCTCAAACCATTTATTTGAGCTTTTAAAGTTTACGACATACAACAATACGACACGTACACCGTTGTGAATCCCCCAATTAAAAAATGTAATTAAAATCGTACTATTATGCATGCTAACATCATCCGCTTCCCGTTTCGTCCCGTTGTTGCAATAGGAGTGTACTCGTACGCCCAACTATCTAAAGTTTTAGAAAACTTTTACTGGTTTTGCGTTCTCGTACCCAAAAAACTTGCAAAGTAGGGGAAATTGAGAGAGCTACAAATTTCTGCTGGAAAAATTTTTCCCAGCTAAAACTTGCAAGTAAGAAAATCAGCTGATCACAAACACATGTTTGTAAATAAACAAAAGAAAATATGGCCTTTTTGAGTTATTTATTGCAAATTTTATTATTAGTGCTAGTATACAACGAAAAAGTGAGTAAATTTAATAAGCACGACTTTTGTTGAGTTTATTTTTCGTTAATTTGCTATTAATCTCCAGTTTGTTTACTTTAGTGTGTTCATTCCGATATAATTAATTTGTATTTTAAAAGGGTTTTTCTAATCCAAAACTATTCAATTGTATAAAATACCAAAATATCGGAAAATAAGCCAATATTTACTCCCAATGAGTGAAATATGCAAGAAGAACGAAAACGCAAACTATGGTTGCCGTATGACATTTTTCGTTTGTACCATAATTTTCCTTTAAATATACCAAAATAGATTTAAATGCAGCATGCTAAATGTTTTTTTGCTGAAGTTTTCGGTTTTGGTAGGTTGGTTGTTGAAATAAAAATTTTATAATTTTAAATCTACATCTGTAGCTATATCTATTACATTTTTTTTGGATCAATGATGAGTGTTTGGAGGAGATACTCTTGTTTTTGAATATGTCACCATGTGATATCACAAATAATTATGAGAAAAATAACTTATTCATTCCGATATAATTAATTTGTATTTTAAACGGGTTTTTCTTATCCAAAGCTATTCAATTGTATAAAATGCCAAATTTCGGAAAGTAAGCCAAAATTTTACTGAAATATGCAAGAAAGTACGAAAACGCAAAACCAGCAAGAAGTTGCTAATTTTATGAACAGATGATTAATTTGTTATTTTCCGATGCAATTTTCTTAGAAAACTAGTATTTTCCATCTTATAATATATTTAAATAGGTTTATTTTGTCAATTGCAACTCTAAAAGAACCACAAACAATTATTTTCTTAATGCGATTTACAATAAGCATCGTGCCATCAGCTGTTTTTTTACTAGCAAATAGTGGCTAGTAAAAATTTATCCAGTAAAAATCCAGTGAAACTTGCAAGTTCAGCTGTCATTTTTGCTCTCTCAATTTCCCCTCTTTTGCTAGTTTCTTGCAAGTTTTTGCGTACGAAAACGACATCCAGTAAAAAACCAGTAAAATTAGTACTGGATTTACTGGATAGTGCGTACGCGAACAGGGCTAAAGCCTGCTATACAGTTCAATGCGGGCGTGAGCGTGAGCTTTTTATTTTGATCAATATCTTCGTTATTACTTAACTTTTTGCAACAGTTGATACATCAAAAGATAGAGAATTCAAATATCTCTCAGACTTATAGATTAAAAACTAATTGAAAATGCATAATGTGCCTTTTTTCATGCTTACAGTCAACTGGGTGCGTACGCAAAGCTTTCGCATGTGAACGACAAGTTTTGACAGCGTCCATAAGAATACAAATTGAATTATTTGGCTTTGCGAAAGTTCACGCTCACGCTCGCATTGAACTGTATATCAAGCTTAAGGGCGGTACAAGGCGCATCCATATGGATTTATTTATTATTATTTTCTGTCATATTATTTATTTTCTGTCATTCGGCCGCCTTAAAGTGAAAGTACATAACGTCCGTCACCGTCACCGGCAGTTGTCAAAAAAGCTGGTTCGGTGTATTTGTATGAAGTAAGTTACATGAACAAGCTGACGGTGACGGTGCCGCACAAATTAGCTCAATTCTCAATTTTGCTTATGTAATTGCGTCAAATGAAAACTATTCAGTGTTTTCTTTACATGTTTGAACGTAATTTTTTTCAGTTGGTGGAAATTTTAAGATTTATCGAAAAACGAAATTTAAAAAATTATGTAGGAAAACCTAATAGAAGAAGTGCAAAAGCTAAACGCAAATTTTGCAAAGATAAGCGGCGAGTGTATGATTTTTCGGATGCTACGTCAAACGGATAGTGTCTAACTTGACGCATAAGCATCGTTGACGGTGATGATGCCGGTGACGGTGTCGCAATGGATGGTATGTACTTTCACTTTTATAGTCAAATTTTAAAGGCAATTTTTCAAATAAGGCAGAGTCAAAATCTTTCTTCTCGCTCTAATTACTTCACCTGGTGTAATTCCGCCATGCACTCTATATCTGAATGAATCATGAAAAATTTTTCGAGAAAT
>NW_016158834.1:93017-97879 GCF_001687245.7 Rhagoletis zephyria | reverse complement strand
CCATCTTATAATATATTTAAATAGGTTTATTTTGTCAATTGCAACTCTAAAAGAACCACAAACAATTATTTTCTTAATGCGATTTACAATAAGCATCGTGCCATCAGCTGTTTTTTTACTAGCAAATAGTGGCTAGTAAAAATTTATCCAGTAAAAATCCAGTGAAACTTGCAAGTTCAGCTGTCATTTTTGCTCTCTCAATTTCCCCTCTTTTGCTAGTTTCTTGCAAGTTTTTGCGTACGAAAACGACATCCAGTAAAAAACCAGTAAAATTAGTACTGGATTTACTGGATAGTGCGTACGCGAACAGGGCTAAAGCCTGCTATACAGTTCAATGCGGGCGTGAGCGTGAGCTTTTTATTTTGATCAATATCTTCGTTATTACTTAACTTTTTGCAACAGTTGATACATCAAAAGATAGAGAATTCAAATATCTCTCAGACTTATAGATTAAAAACTAATTGAAAATGCATAATGTGCCTTTTTTCATGCTTACAGTCAACTGGGTGCGTACGCAAAGCTTTCGCATGTGAACGACAAGTTTTGACAGCGTCCATAAGAATACAAATTGAATTATTTGGCTTTGCGAAAGTTCACGCTCACGCTCGCATTGAACTGTATATCAAGCTTAAGGGCGGTACAAGGCGCATCCATATGGATTTATTTATTATTATTTTCTGTCATATTATTTATTTTCTGTCATTCGGCCGCCTTAAAGTGAAAGTACATAACGTCCGTCACCGTCACCGGCAGTTGTCAAAAAAGCTGGTTCGGTGTATTTGTATGAAGTAAGTTACATGAACAAGCTGACGGTGACGGTGCCGCACAAATTAGCTCAATTCTCAATTTTGCTTATGTAATTGCGTCAAATGAAAACTATTCAGTGTTTTCTTTACATGTTTGAACGTAATTTTTTTCAGTTGGTGGAAATTTTAAGATTTATCGAAAAACGAAATTTAAAAAATTATGTAGGAAAACCTAATAGAAGAAGTGCAAAAGCTAAACGCAAATTTTGCAAAGATAAGCGGCGAGTGTATGATTTTTCGGATGCTACGTCAAACGGATAGTGTCTAACTTGACGCATAAGCATCGTTGACGGTGATGATGCCGGTGACGGTGTCGCAATGGATGGTATGTACTTTCACTTTTATAGTCAAATTTTAAAGGCAATTTTTCAAATAAGGCAGAGTCAAAATCTTTCTTCTCGCTCTAATTACTTCACCTGGTGTAATTCCGCCATGCACTCTATATCTGAATGAATCATGAAAAATTTTTCGAGAAATATTGATTTAAAAAATGCCTAATTTGAACTTTGACCTTTAATAATTTTTGTGGTTGTTGTTTCCCAAAAAAAAAATATACCGCTACGCTCACCTCAATGACGTCTATCGATCCCCATATGAATTTTTTAATTTGAGAATTGTAGGTATTCTGCATTTATGCTCTTTTATTACAACCCCAAATTTTGTCTTATTGTGTCATCTCTAGGGACACGATACCGAACCGAAAGTGGCGATATAGTACTAATTTAAAGTATCGCTGTAAAAATATCGGGTACACATTATTATCGTAATAAAAAGATTCGATAGTCCAAATATCGATACAAAAATCTAAAAAATTAAATCGGAATAGTGGTAAAATTTTTTATTAAAGAATTTACACTTTGCACTTTATTAAGTACATCACTGAAGGCGCGCCACATACCAACCTAAGATTTACATATACATTCCAAAGTAAGTAAGGTTATAGTACGAACTAGATTTGCAATAAATGGAATGTTTGAAAACAATATTAACAACAAAACTTTCAATAGAAATTTTAATAAGGACAAATTTTTACATGTTGGAATTTGGGAAATTAACTTTAAATTTTTTNAAATTTTTCACTAGCCCTGCCGTATCAAACATTTTTATTCACCTCATAGCTGTCAAAAATTTACTATCCAGAGAACTTTTCTATCAATTGGCACAGGCCCTAACTTTGTAATGTATATTTACGATTCGATACGATATAAGGGTTCTGGTACTCGATTCCAAAAAATATCGTTGAAAACTTTCGAGTAAAAAGTATCGGTATGGAATGTCAAAAATATCTATATGGTATCATATCGTATCGAAATTCGTGTCCCTAGTCATCTCTAGCTAGACATGTTCACAACTCATCTGAGTACTTTTTTATTTACGACACATTTTCAAGAAGAAGGGACCACCAATGGAAATGATGGTAAATAATGAATTGCCAAATTCTGCATAAAACTTGGTACTGAAATAGATCTATATTTATTAGCAAGGAGCTTCGTTGCTGTCGCGTCCAGCAGACGAGTTTGGTAACGACGAGCTCGTGGAAGAAATGTGGGCATTAAAAGCGATGGATCATGCGGAAGTGTATTTTAACGTTAGTAATATTAAAAAAAAAAAACTATAAATTAAATGATAAGTTGGGCTGCATTAATTCGTAATATGTTTTCTTTCGGTAAAGCTTCTGACAAGTGTGCATCCTTCATGTCTGCACCTAACGCCATATGATGACCAAATTTACCAAGTTTTTCGGCAAGATTTTCCTGATCTCAAAATAGAACTATTGACCGATGATATTTTGAAGTCTGAAGATGCAAAAATTCACTGGCGCTTGTTTGCAGAGAAATTCAACAAATTGGAAGATTATGCTTACGGAACATTACTTCGTGCCGATGCTTCGAAAGAATTCACTCCAGAAAACTCACTTTTGGTTGTGCGCATTCAGTTTCTGGCTATTGAAATAGCAAGAAATCGTGAAGGACTTAATGATGAAGTGCACCGAAAATTTCGTCCGCCCCCACGTACGTTAGTTGAAGAAGTAAATGCCCAACGAAGTGGACAAGTGCAAGATGCATAGATCGTAAAAAATATACAAATACAAATATTTTAATGCTTAAATACTAATTAACATATCGTCGATGCTTTTGCAACACCGCCCATCGACCATTTTCAAAACCACCTAAATCGCCGTTGTGGCAAAAATTGTATTTGAACTCCAGGAATCGAGATTTATGCATAAAAATCGTAAAATAGTTATTAAAATAACAGATTTTGTAAAATAATAGCTAGAGAAGATACCGCCTATCAAAGCAATGCCTTCACAGAAAATCTGTTTTTTCGCTCCATAAAATTTGAGTGCTGTAAAGCTGGATTTACCTGAGAAGATTTTCTAGGTGATTCAACATTGCTCCAGAAAAATCGCTAGTGTAAATGGTGATTCAAAAATCGTTTGCCTCAAAATAAACGGCAAGTCAAATTTTGCAGCCGATTATCGCCTGTCAAAAAATCGCCTCATGTAAAGGCAGCTTAAGATAGGCGGTTTTGATCGATGGGCGGTTTTGCAAAAACCTCGACGATATTTTCAAATACAAATATATATAGTTGTACATTTTATATTTTCATAAAAATTCATACAAATGTGCTTTAGATCAGACTGCCTTGCTTAATTTTTGAAACCGAGAGTCTAGTGGTTTTGAGGAAATGCAAATCGCTTAACCTTTCATTATGCATATGTAAATTGTATTGTCCGCAAGGATCTAATATTATTTCAAGATACTAATGGCCCTATTATGTATAGCGACTGGGGTTTAGTTGCTGGTCAAGTAGCCATGGCCCATGGCTACCAGTTGGGCACCACAATAGCCCAACTTCGCTGTGGCTATTGCAGCAGGCTCGACTCATACCTGAGCAGAATAAATGAGTAATAGGCAACTTTGCTCCAATGTGTTCAACAATTTATGTTAACAAATAATCAGCCTCATTGCGAGAGTCGTGCCGAATGCAAGTCGTTTTTCGACAGTCGAATCGTATCGAAAATTTAGCGTCATTGTCTAAAATTTCCAATGGACTAGTGTATTAAAACGGAAAAACTTGGCAGCACTGCATAGTTTTCGACGATTTTCGTCGTCTACTTATTTCAGCATGACAGTAGACAATGCTGAAGTTGTCGAGTCGTACAATTCAGCCTAATTTACGACTTACGCAATGAGGCTGAACAAAATCGTCATAAACGGGAAAGAAAAAATTCCGCTACTAGCTAGACCCAGTCGCTGAGTCAGTAGCTAGTTGCCATATGTAATGCGAATTTTAGTATATAGTTGCGTATCGCCTATCAGTCGCCATACATAGTAGGGCCATAATCTAGGCTTCGTGGTATTGAAAATATCAGGCCGATTCTGAACAGAAACTCCCTGGGAGTTTTCTCGACGATTTTTTTATATTAAAGGGCGGAGTTGAGGTGTCAAAAGTGTCGAAACGGCTTTTTTGAAATCAAAATTTCCTCACAAATTTTCGGGAAAATGTTACTCCCTAGCAGTTAATTATTGGAGGATTTCTTTCTCGGGAGAAACAAGTTCCCGGAGAACAAACTCCCCGGGACTATTAAGAATGCTGTATATACAGTGGGTACACTCTGTATTGCGATCCAAAAAGCCAAACGTTCGGATTCGAATACTTTGCACTATGAATTTGAATTAACCCGTGTCGCCTTCCGAATAGCCTCGGGTTTCAAATCGACCTATCGTCGCCTGGGTAAAAGATTGTTGTAAGCGCCATATTGACGATTTTTGGTTCTAGATGCAGGCATGTATTTTGAAATAAGGTCTTTTGATTGGTATTACCAGTTTTTAGATATCTCCTTTAGTTTCCGAGATATTGACAACTTTTTCGATCATTTAGTAAAAATTTAGTTGGTGATGCAGTCATATATTAAAAATGGCGTTCTCCATTTTTATACCCGAGCGCACTTGTGCACAAGGGTATATTAATTTTGTTCACATAACGGTTGTTTGTAACAGCCAAAACGAATCGAGATAGATATAGACAAATGTATACATAAATGATCAG
>NW_016158834.1:51170-90158 GCF_001687245.7 Rhagoletis zephyria | reverse complement strand
CTTTTCGCTTTGATATTAAAGATTTTCTTAACTTTTTGCTTTCCATGCAATTTTTTCGATAAGCGAGCTAGGAGTTAGGAATCGAAAGCTGCTAATATATCTATAATAATATTTGTTTCTTAAACATCGCACAACCAAAACGAATCAAATTTTTCTTAAAACTCTGCTTAGAGGTGGTATTATTACAATCTACATAATAAGTACATAACGGCAACATAAAATATTAAAAAAAAACACAATGCAATTGATACATACCTTGAGGGCTTGGCCTGCTTCAATGCTACATAACTCAATCGGCAAATAATTGGGCTTAATTGTTGAGCCTGCCACCACGCAGGGTAAGTTAGGATATCTCAATCTGTAACCACGCCCTTCGAAGTATTTTTGAACAGTCAGTTTTTCGCCGCCCTCGAGAGTGAATGACAAAGTGGATGCGGGCTCCCTACTAACATCGTTAACTTTATAAGAACGTGGCGCTGCGCCGAAAACAGCTGGTGGGGTATAAACCACCTTCAAGTTACGCAAGTGAGTACAAAGGCTTTGGAAGCTTCTTGGATCTAATCTGTCTTGTAAATTAATTCGTAATACTTTCTCCATATATTCCGTCAGGCCATATGGCATAGGAAATGACTTATGTGAAATGTCTACATTCAAATATGGCTGTTCACCCAATATAGCAGCTTGGTATAATCCAGTGTATAATTCATAACCCTCATCAAGATCCATTGTTTTAGGGGGTCGCGTAAAATAGGAGCGACCAGCTCGTATTCCTTTGTCGTGACAGGCATTCGCTAAAACCACTTCAATACATTGTAGGGCCCGCATTGGTTTGTCAAAGACACGATCATTATGGTATCTGAACTTAAGTGAATAAAATATTTTTGCTATACGATATTTTCTGTTAGACTTACGTTTTTAAGGATCGCAACTCTACTTCGGGATTGTCCGTTGGTTTTATAGAAACTCTAAATTGTATTTCCCTATTACCAGAATCTGCTATCTGTGCGTTAAGGGAAATGTAAGAAGGAAAAGAGTAAAACATGAATAGACATCTCTCTTTGCATATCAATTGCTCAGTACCTTTACATCTCCTTCATAAACCGGGTTTGTTAACTTTTGTACCATATAACAACTCTTTACGCCATCGAATGCGACTGTACGACCGGGTAGAAATGTGTTTATGAACTGCTTGAAAGCATTTCGGAAGAATTTTTTGGGGCGATCCGGTGTAATAGTGACGTCGTAATGATACGCTACATCAGGCATTTTATCTAAGTTCAAAACCAAATAGTTGGTTTCTACTTCTCCTCTTATACCCAAAGTACCAGGCTGTATGCTTTTTTGCGATACAGATGATGAAAACGATGCTGTTGAAGAGGACTTGGACATGCTTTGGCGTGGAGTATATTGTGGTGATGGAGTTTGAGACTGCGATGCTGCAGCTTGAGGAGCCTGCCTTTGCGATGGAGGTGGCCCTCCTACTTGCTTCGGAATAGATTCACGAGCTTGTATACTTGAAGAACTAGGACCCATTGCACTAGCTTGTGGCTGTTGTTGTCCCCGGCCCCATCCACCGAGGTTGGGTTCTTCATGTATGAAAAATGTGTATACGAATTAATAACAAATTTAAAATTTTCACATTTAGACCACCAATGTAAAACTCGGTTATTCGGCAATGCTATGGTGACCAGACGTCCTGATTTTCAGGACATGTCGGGCCTGTTCGAGGCACGTAATAAAAGCGGCAATACGGCAGCACTGATGTGAATTTGCAATACTGTTGCAACTTCCCAACTGATGAAACGTTGCTAGAAATTCGCACCGAACGTAATACTTTAATAAGTCGCGCAACACTCCGGTTGTGATTGCATCTCGAACAAGCCCGTCTTGATTTCAGGGTCGAACTACACCAATCCAATTCTACTTCGGATATCGTAAAATGTACTTCAGACTAGTCAATTCAGAAACCATGTGTCACCCCAATGCAAGTGCCAGTTTATATTATGTCGCTCATACATGTTTCACAATAACATATGAAGACACTGTCGAATAAATGAAATCAAATCATGCATCAAATCTATGCATGTCAACACAAGCAACACATGCGACATAGTCAGCATTATTAATTACATTTTAAATACGGGAAGAGATTTTGTAAATTTTTTAAGCACCTATTATAGTAAAATGCATTAAAGAATTGTCTAATTAAAAACCTGTATATATTTTCATCCAAGGCAGGATCAAACAGTATAAAAAATATGCTACAGAAGCACAACAGGGAACAACAGCTTAGCTAAGTAGCAACGGCCTGCTAAAACAGTATGTTTGAGATGGAATGACATGCTATAACACCTTGTTTGAGTTGACATGACATAGTAATGCATGAAATTTTTGAAAAAGACATTTTTACAGAAAATGTTGAATTCTTTAATACATATGTATGTATTTACATAGTTCTCCTTTTGTAGTGCAAACATCTTTTTCATAAAGTTTGCTCGAGGGCTTTATCACCCTCAGAGAAAAATTTACTGGTTATATCAATATTTTCAAAAGAGAAGGATTTGGGGCGAAGTCCCTACATTGGAAGAAGTGAACTGTAATGTTAAATGGATTGTAGAGCACTACTTTAACACCTGAAGTACATTTACAAAAGTGATGTCTGAAGTACATTTTACGGTGTCTGAAGTTCAATTGATTAATCTGAAGTACATTTTTCAGTTTCTGAAGTACAATTTACGAATCTGAAGTACATTTTATGGTTAGTGATGTACAATTGACTAATCTGAAATCCAATTAACAGATTCTGAAGTACATTTGACTAATCTGAAGTACATTTTACGGCTTCTGAAGTACAATTGATTAATCTGTAGTACATTTTACGGTTTCCGAAGTACAATTGACTAATCTGAAGTCCAATTAACGGTTTGATGATTTCTTAAATATATTTGACGCTCTCTGAAGTACTATTAGAAAAGGTGTAGTGTTCTGACTGATTTTTCATTTGTCCTGATTTGTAAAAATCTGACGTTTAAAATTTTTTTACTGCAAAAACATACCGTTAGGGGCTTGTTTGTACATCGTTCAGATAATAACATACCTGCAAAACTCGAATGACCGAAACTAAAATACAAGTACATGATTTTTCTATTGTCACTAACACATAAATAGAGAACCACTGTCAATGTACAACTGGTTTGTTACCAGAACTATGGCGAATGAAGGTGTCATAAGATATGCTATTGAGCTTTATCCTTAGCATTCTACCTTTTGTACTCAAAGGTGTTGCGCTTTTGTTGGCGACCTTGAAATAGATTTTCAAGTCTCAATTCTTAACATCGAGCGTAAAAACAATAATTTCAAAACTCAAGTCTGATGGAAAAGAAAGTGATTGTGCTAACTTTTAAAAATGCAGTATCCTGATTTTTCCCACGACTCACCTGGTCACCCTAAGCGAAGCCCAGAAATTGCGTTTGCTTTTTGCGACTTACTTTGGGGTTGAGTGGCTTGTTGTTCTTTCCCCCATCCCTGCTGCATTCCTTGCCTTGGTTGTTGTTGTTCCTGTTGTTGTTGATCCCTAGCCTGCTGCTTTCCTTGCCATTGTTGGCCCTTTCCACTGCCAGTTTGCCCTATAAAAGTACTTTTCAGATTATTTCCCTGAATATATAAGACACGATTTCTGAATACTTTTTTACAAGTCTGATTTAGAATTTTCTATATTCAACAAATGCTGTTCTTAAATGTAAGTTCAAATGCCTGAACAAATGTAAATGCGTCCACGAAATCTAAGATCCACGTCATTTTACTGTAAATGCATATGTACGAATGTTTTTACATATCCCCACCAGAAATGCAAAAAGACGTGACAACATCGTAAATGAAATGGAGAAAGTCGTGACTAATATTTTAATTTTTTTTTCCATAAAATGATGTGTGAAGTTGTAATTCGATGAAATCCATAATTTAAATTAAAAGTGAATTTTGAATTTTTTATTAGTTATGGCTCTTTGCATTTCAACGATAATGTTTGTTAAGTCTTTTTGCATTTCTAATCGGGTGAATTCCCCTTAAGTTTTTTTTTTTGTATGCGAGTGTAGTATTTTTCTGTGTTCCTCCACTAAATTACGCATATAAGCGTAACCAGGGTATAATTAACTATGACTCCCTTGCAGCTACATAATTTAATTTTGTGACATTATGACGCTCCTAGCGAAACACTATAGATAAATTACGACTTACCCTCATGTTGCGATGGTCCTTGTCGTCGTTGCTGTTTTTGTGACTGTTGTTCTCCTCCAGATTGTTGCTGCTGTTGTTCTCTAGGCTGTTTCTGCGGCTGCTGCCCCTGTTGTTGTCCTTGACGTCGTTGCTGTTTTTGTGAGGGTTGTTCTCCTCCCGGTTTTTGCTGCTGCTGTCCTTGAGGTTGTTGCTGCTGCTGCTGCCCCTGTGGTTGTCTCCAGGGTTGTTTCTGCTGTTGTGCCTGTTGTTGATGTTGCTGTCCTTGTGGCCACTGTTGCTGTTGTCCCCAGGGTTGTTGCTGCTGTTGTGCCTGTTGTTGATGTTGCTGTCCTTGTGGCCACTGTTGCTGTTGTCCCCAGGGTTGTTGCTGCTGTTGTGCCTGTTGTTGATGTTGCTGTCCTTGTGGCCACTGTTGCTGTTGTCCCCAGGGTTGTTGCTGCTGTTGTGCCTGTTGTTGATGTTGCTGTCCTTGTGGCCACTGTTGCTGTTGTTTACAGGGATGTTGCTGCTGTTGTGCCTGTTGTTGATGCCCTTGTGGACGCTCTTGCTGTTGTCCCCAGGGTTGTTGCAGTTGTTGTGGCCGCTGTTGTCCTCGAGGTTGTTGCTGTCCTTGTGGCGGCTGTTCCTCTTGTCTTCGGGGTTCTTGCTGTCCTTGTGACCGCTGTTGCTGTTGTCCTTGGGCCCGCTGTTCCTGTTGTCCTTGAGGTTGTTGCTGCTGTTTTGCCAGTGGTTGTTGTTGTGGCTGCGCAGGCCCACCTGAAGCTGATCCTCCAGCACCTTCTCCCTTACCCTGTTTGTTCTCTGAGTTGTAGAAAAAATACCTGTACATATGTACGTATTTCAGGCATACATCAAGATAACCAACCGTTCAGCTATAGAAAAACTAAAAATGCAGATCGCTAGTACTTTTCACGCTAATTTTAAAATTGTGCGTATCCGATTTAAAGGCAAATAAGGATTCAAGTCAAAATAAGGACAATTAATTTATCTTCAAGCTGATATGTAAGATGTATGTGTTGTTTATATATTTAAGCTAAAAATATTATAAAACAAAAAAAATCATAATTTTTTTCATAAAATAACCTTTTTTTAGAAAAAATCCATAATCTATGCTAAAAAATTTATATTGGGTTGGCATTCCTTTATGGCCGTTCGTTAAAGGGGCGGTGGGCGAAAGGTAAGTGGGTGTGGCACCTCTAACCCACCTTTTTGGAGAGGGAATGAACCGCCATTGACAAAAATGCAGCCCCCGACCACCTAGGTCCCCTATGGTTCCTTAGGGACCTCTTAGAAAAAATGCCAAAAATCACAATTTTCATTTGCGTTTATTCGCTTGAAAAATGTTAAATATTCATTTGCACAATAAATTTTTATATACACTTTTTTATATACAAGACATTTTTATAAAACACCAAGTAACCAGAATAGACAACACTGGGGCGGCAGCCCCAGGTTTACCACACTAGAAAGGGAATTCTAGTTACCTCATCCTTTCCCAAGGTTACATCAATGGGGCGGTAGCCCCAGTTAGGTCACATAGAAAGGAGAATTTTACCCGAAGGACGCCTACGCAGAAAGGAATTCTACGCAAAAATACTGTAGACGCAAGCAAAAATTGCGATTTTTGGCCATTTTTTCTAAGGGGTCCGTAGGGAACCATAGGGGGCCTAGGTGTCGGGGGTTGCATTTTTGTCAATGGCGGCTCATGCCCTCTCCAAAAAGGTCTGTTAGTGGTGCCACGCCCACTCCCCCTTCGCCCGCCATAATGGAAAGTTTCCCCTTTATATTATTTGTAAAGTGCAAGTTTTTACTTTTAATTTGATATACATATTATATATCAAATTAAAGAGAATTAAATTCTCATTCCAATTTTCCAAATCCTTGAAGAGGTTTTCGAGAAATATCAATTTAAAAAATGCTTAATTGAACTTTGACCTTTAATAATTGTTGTAGTTCTTGTTTCCCAAAAAAAAAATATATATCGTTATGTTCACCTCAATGGTATGTTGGTCACCTAGCTGAACGGTTGGTTATAATGACGTGTTTTGTATTTCACAACTTAAAAACTTCCAGAAAACACTTACTATTCTTTTTTCCCATATTTTATTCCTAGCTTCTAGCTCGCTTTAGATGTGATCTTGATTTGTGCAAACCTCTTTGTTCAAGATATATAGTTTTTTAGATTTCGTACCTTATTTAACAAATTTAATATTTTACGCTTTCTGTACGTGCTCTTTTTTACGTCCGAAGATTTTTACAAAAATATGTAGATAGGTATAAAACGATACTAGTAGATACAAGTACATACTCGATACTTTTCGTCCGATACCAAGTAATTTTGGTATCGATACTTTTGAACCGAGTACTGAGTAGGTATCGGAAGAAAGTACTTATATCGAAACCCGATTCAGTGAAAATTTTATATCCGGACTTTTTTTAATCTAATTATTATTGTGAATATCTAAAATTTTTTGGCAGTTGTCAATGCAAAATTAATACAAAGAAAGACCTCTCATTAACAGATCGCTAACTTGGAGTGAAAAGTTGCTAAGTCCACGTTTTGTGAAAACTCATATTTCTATATAGGAAGCAAGGTAAATTAAAAACGCAACGTCTTCAAGTTTATATTCAATTAAAGGCAAATTTACTAAGTCCAAAAGAGGCACAGAAAAAACGATAAGCTCACAAAAAATTCTAAATCTTTTAATTTGCAACGGAGCCTTCTGCAAATTTCTTGAAGGAAATGTTTTAAAAAGTTTAAATTTTCTACAAATGGAGTTAGCAGCTTTTCATTCTAAAAATGATCAACATGATTACTTCTTTCAGAAATATACCATTGTTACTTTGCAGAACTGCTGTTGAACAGTCTTATAATACAGATGACTTTTATTAATTAATTCATTTGTATGAAATAAATTATAAAATAATTGTTTTTGATCTCAATCGCTTTCTCTTTGTACAAAATAAATAATATGTATAACAAATAAAATACGTACATACATACAAACGAAGACAATTCTGTTAACAAAATTCTGGGGACTTTTTAAAAACAATGTACAACCATCCTTATATAGGTACAAATATCGATAAAAGTAGGTATCGATACTTTTAGCCCGATACTTACTAGGCATCGATACTTTCTTTCGACCACTACTTCCAAGTACAGGTATCGATACTTCCATGGTATCGTTTTATCCCTATAGCTGAAGTAGTCAAGAACGTAAACCTACCGGTACGTAAACCCGAGTCAGCTGACACGATCTGTCTTACCAAAGCGCCATGTAAATGAAAACTCAACACCGCAGAATTTTTCTGTAGTTGTAGCCCGTAGCGCAGAAATCTGCGGAATTTAGATGTTTCCGTGTCAGCTGATTTCTTCTTCTTTAGATGGTTGCCACTTCGTCAGTTTTACAGTTGGTAAAAAAGTTATAAGTTCCTATTCAAAATATGTTTAAAATATTTGAAATTTACTATTGAATAAGGTTTTTGTTGAAAACTAAGTAGTTTATATTTAGCTAAAATCTATTATAGCACGAAAATTGTAGTTGAAAGGGTAAGTTTATGAAAAGGCATTGATGAGTGGCAACAGTGTAGTAAGCAACACTGAGGGCTCCAGTAATCGACAAAATTCTGCGTATACAGACTGCGTTTAAGTATACGTTCTGCGTTCTCGACTAATTTCAGCTTATATGTAGAGCTGTAGCAAACCGTATGTATTCGTTACTGAGTAACGAATACAACACCTGACTCGGAGTACCGAGTCGTTACTCACATAATAATCTCGTTACTCGCATGTTCCGTGTAGCACCATCAACGTAAATCACTACAACGCAACATATTGTTACGATTATCCTCGAAGCCTTGAGGGATTTCCCATATATACTCGGGTTCGTATCGCTGGATTGTTAAATAAATGCTCACGTTGACCAAATTGTAGTACAATTAACTTTATTGTACAACAAACAATTTACAATACTCGCTAATACAGTAAAAACACTCTACAATACTTGTTAAAGCAATAACAACGCTTAACTAAACTTGTTAACACAATTAAACTTATAGCTTGCTTATTCGCAACTCACTTCTCTGCTCACTTTACTTGTAGCTTGCTGTCTTGTAACTTAAGGCCCGTCCACATAGAACTTTGGCGTTGCGTTGGCGTTGGCGTCGCTTCAACAGCTGACTATGAATACATGAATTCAAATGCAGCCGTCCACATAGCCAAAATTTGACAACGCTCACGCCAACACAAAGCAAAAAGATGGCCAACTCTCAACTTTTCGCGTGCGTCGCTCGTCAGCTGTTGCAAATAAATAAAATTATGTGAAATATTTTTCCTTTTTAATCAAGTGCGGGCAAGAAATATCGTTTTTAATGCAATTATTGATAAGAAATATTAATTTATCTGTCGTTAGTATGTTAATTTAGTGGCCCAAGGATTCGCTGCCAAGCGTCATTGTAGCAAGCATACTTTTAACGTGCGTTCTGTCAAACCAACGCCAACGCCAAAGCCAACGCGAAAGTTCTATGTGGACCGGCCTTAACTCACTTCGCTGTGGCGGCGCCGTTATATACCTGCGCTCGTACTTCTGGCAACTCTAGAACGTTCTGAAGTTTATGGCTCATTCTCTTTCTCTCGCTGTTCGCAGTGTTCATCCAACTTGACGTTTCTCTTTGTGAAACATTCTACGTCATTCCTGGAACATTCTACCTATTTCTCGTTGTTCGCTTCGCGTTGCCGCAGTATTCGTCACAATATTGTGCGGTAACCAGGGTGGGCAAAAACTCGGAGTTCGAGCGGGCGAGCGAGCAAACTCCTACTCAATGCCTCGCAGCATAGTTGCCAACTTGGTGCTTTAAGCACTAGATTTAGTGCTTTTTGAAAATTAAAACGCCAAATAAAATTATTTAGTGCCTAGTGTCTTTTTTAGTGCTTTTTTCTGAACTAAAATTACTTCGAGATAGTTAAAACCTGAAATAATTTGAAATATTTAAAGCTGTGGCAGCACTGAATTTATAAGAATCTAAAAATTTAAATGGACTAAAATACAACCATGATTGATAAAAAGCAGAAGTTGCAAACCCACCTTATTAAATTCTATTCGCGTTGAAAATGCTAGTACGTAAGTAAGTTAAGTATTTCTTTTTTTCTCTTCTAATTATTTGGACCGGTTTTCTTTTTCATTACCACCTGAGTAAAACACATCGTTTCTTGGTGCTGAATCCAAATCTGGCCTCACAATTGCTCTGGCACTAGAATTTTGAGATATCCTAACCCCAAAGTGCCCAAAACACCGTTTTTAGCGATATTTGAGGTTATATAGTGAAAACATCAAATTATTTGCTCATTTCTAATTAGGGCATCATTTTCGTTTGTTGCGATTCCATTTTGCTTTCTCGAGATATACCAGTTTTAATGTGCAGTACTTCGGTATTATGTTATGAAAAAAGCATCCCTTGATTCAAAAAAATTTGGTGCTTTTAGTGTGGTAAAAAGCTTTTTTTCCAAGTTTTTGGTGCTTTTTGAAAATCAAAAGATGGCAACACTGTGTTTACTGATAAAAAGAGCGAATCTCGACAGAAACGGCTTTAATGTTTTGAATTTATATATCGTTACCTTAATTAATTAATTAAGGTCTTAATCAACAAATTTTTTATTTTACAGGAGAAGCAAAAAACATTATAAAAAGAATATCAAAATTAGGCAGGACTTTTTAAAAAGTGGAAGTAACTCCGTTGTTTTTGGTACTAACATTTTGAAATTTGTATTGATGCTGTATTTTCGTAGGCCGTCATCGATTCGCCAACAGTTAGCGAGTGGCGAAACGAACGAACTCAATGAGGTACAACCAAACTCGCTATCGTCTATCCGTGCTAGCTAACTTTGTTGTTGCTTTCACATGCAAAATTCTTCTTTAAGCGACCGGAACTCAAACATAGCGAGCGAGAAGGGGCGATTCGATGACGGCTACTATTGAAGTAAATGAGCGATATTTTTATTTATCTTATTTGGTAGGCGAGTTGTGCTCTTACAACAAAAACATAGTTGAACACATTTTAATTTTTTTAATAAAACATACCATTATAAGCAAATGAAAGTTACATTAATAAATTGACTCATTTACCCATTAGTCTTCAAATCGACTGAAATGTGTATTAAACCACCTCAACTTGTATGTATGTGTGCACAAGGAAATTTGTATAGTAAATATTTTGTCGTTATCTAAATTATTTGCGATCAAACAATTTTAACATATTTTTATTACGAGGAAAAAGCTTTTAAAAGAGCTTTTGCCATATAATAGTCGCTATAAATACAGCATATGGCGTTCACCTGCATATTATTCATATTAAAACAGTTCGCCGTCCATTGGAAATATACTTCTCTAGGAATAACTGTACTTACTTAGCTAAGGGATGATTTTCAATTCACTACTTTTTGCATCTATCGGGTGTCTTTCCGCATTTGTGGTTGCACAATCACTATCCCAATCGGATAGTTGCCTAAATAAACTGCCAATGCCGACTAAGTATGATCCTGAGGATTGCAATGGATACTTTGCACTTTTCAACGGTCAATACATACAGGAATATTGCCCGCCAGGCGCTAAATATAGTGTGCCTTTGAGTTGTTGTGTAATCGGCCGTTGTCCACCATGTAATTGTTCAAGTATCGAGGAATCAACAACGGCTTCAGACTCCTGTGGCACAACTGGTTTTATGACTACAAGTGAAACAACACCAACAAGTGGCATTACAAAGAACAGCACAGAAACTACAACACCAGCATCTCTGCCCGAAACGACTCGCGAAACGACAGAAGAAGTTTCTTGGACAACATCGGGAGAAACTATTGCTACAACGCCAGTTAGTGAGGCCACAATTACAGAACAAACAGATGTTCCCCAGAAGACTACAGAAGAATCTACAATTACTACTGCTGGCGAAACAACTGCCGGCGATGCCCATATAACCACTGATATCACAGCTGAGACGGAAAGCACGCCGACAACCGAAGAGATATCCAGTGTAGAGTATTCTACAGNCATATAACCACTGATATCACAGCTGAAACGGAAAGCACGCCGACAACCGAGGAGATATCCAGTGTAGAGTATTCTACAACTTCGAATCCAACGGATGGGACAACTGATATCTCGCCGGACAATGATGCTTCAACCACGAATTATCCGACACAAACCACAGGAGAAGAATCTACATTTAGTACCGCCGCAGAGACGACGACCCAGACTGTTTCTGTTACTTATAATAACACAACAGAGATAGAAAACCCGACTTCAACGACAGAAGTATCCTACAACGCCTCAACTAGTGAAGAGCCTTCAACAACCTCGAACCCCACTGATTTCACAACTAATATTTCCACGGGCAGCAAAGATACAACCACGGAGCAGACTACTTTTTCAACCGCTACTAATCCAACAGAGACAGAAACCACGCCATCGACGACGGAGATGACCACTGAAAATTCAACAACCACTACAAGGTCATCATATGGAACTACGAAATCTACAACCACTGAGGGAACAACTCCATTGTTAACCTCAACTACGACCGAAACATCAAATGGAACAACCGCTATAACCCCACAAGCATGCGAAACTTTGCCAACCGGCACATTCCTGCCCGATCCCGATCACTGTAGTCGTTATTATGTTTGCACATTCGGTCGAGCCATATTGATGCATTGTCCACACCCACTTTGGTTCGATACCAGGTTAAATGTGTGCAACTATCCAGAAAATGTTACGTGTGCAGCAAATAAAGACTGATCCTTCGTAAATTTCATACACAGGCAGCCTTTTCACTATATGTATGTATATGCTTTTAAATTTTAGCAATGTGATAATTTAATATTAAATATAAACCACATAAAGAAAAATATATATGTATGTATGTACATTAGGCTGGGTCGATTTTGTATGGGGGAAAATAAAAGTCATTTGACCGCATTGTAATAGTAATATTACGATGTCTTAGGTCTCAGCCAATTGTTATTGGCCACGAAAGATTAATTTAAAACGTATCTTTAGCCCGCGCAATTGAATCAAAGTGTATGAATTTTGAAAATGAAACTTTGGCTTGTAATATCTATGGAATGCGTTATTGTTATAAACATGACGATATATCAAATTAAGGGCTATTAAGAAGAAACGCCCATTTTAAGTCCATTTTTGCAGTCTTGAAAACTGGTGCGGAATGGTTTCATTAGCCGCCGCAGAAGCACATTTTTCGCGTTTCTAAATTTGCCGTTATATGAAAGTAGGGGATGTGCAATATGTCTTTAGATATACATAAATATTTTAGTTAATTCCATTATGTGAAAAAGTGTCTGTAAGTAAATGCAATAGTCTTTAACATATCCTGGGATATCCTTTTGCGNATCTTTAGCCCGCGCAATTGAATCAAAGTGTATGAATTTTGAAAATGAAACTTTGGCTTGTAATATCTATGGAATGCGTTATTGTTATAAACATGACGATATATCAAATTAAGGGCTATTAAGAAGAAACGCCCATTTTAAGTCCATTTTTGCAGTCTTGAAAACTGGTGCGGAATGGTTTCATTAGTCGCCGCAGAAGCACATTTTTCGCGGTTTCTAAATTTGCCGTTATATGAAAGTAGGGGACGTGCAATAAGTCTTTAGATATACATAAATATTTTAGTTAATTCCATTATGTGAAAAAGTGTCTGTAAGTAAATGCAATAGTCTTTAACATATCCTGGGATATCCTTTTGCGGACTCTCCAATTGGACGATATTGCTTTGCATTCAGCTTGAACGAAAAAAGTCACTCGCTTGCACAGTTTTCTGTAATCCGGTTCTTTTATTTAAAGGTTATTTATACAATTGAAGAGAAATTTTTTTAGAAAAAAACTGGAAATCCACTTAAGTTTTTCGATATAACTTTGGTAAATGTTACTCGATCGGTGCGTAATAATTAACAAATTGAAGGCGAGACTTAATGTTACTGATTTTTGATAATAATATGACTAAAATAGTTCAGATTATAAACAAATTATTTAAAATAAAAAAAATCTTGAACAAAATTTTTTATCATTTTCTTATATTTGCAATTTTTATATTGTATGCATAAACATAAGTAAACCAATTAGTGTGTCTAGAAGTTGTGCCTGTTCAGTGTTTCCATACTAATTTGCATAAACAAAATTTTTCCGCGATGATGGAAAATAATGGCTATTCTATTAGAGCTACCGAAATTGTTCCTAAATTTGCAAAAAATCGCAAACTATAGCTAATATTAAAAAAGGATTAGAATATTTGGAACTAGCGATCTAAATGCACGCCAGCAATATTAATATTGTTCTTTACATCTTTTGACTATAGGCCAGTGCAATTATCAAGAGAACAATTAAAATTTTCTTGAAAATAGATGAGTTTGAGATTAACGATAAGATAAAGGGCTGCGCGAAATGATACTTGACTTTATCTTTTGCGTTAAAGGATTCATTATCTAATAACATGCACCAAAATTTTTGGCTAAACCCTGAATTTTTAACAAGAATTGGTCTTATTCGACTAGTGTGCTGTGGGTCACTTGGCGGTCGATGCGCGGGCTCTTACAATTAAAATGAAAGACTAATATTTTGCAGGCTTGTTGTTGACTTCATGATACAATATATTTTCACTATTACCAAGGGATTTGAGAAAAATTAGATTTTCGACCCGCCCTAATGTACATATGTATGTAAGTATAAAAATATATGCATTTTTTTTTTAAATTCTGGTTACTTGTCCATATGAATCAGACAAATATGTACGAGTATTCCCTTGAAACTATTTCTATAAAATTATGCAATTATAGCAGTTGTAGAAATTTTTATATTCATTTTTTATTTTTTAGTTTTTGCAAGGAGGAAGCTTCTAAAGCCAAACCACTTTAGTGTGGCACTTTAACACGAACTAAACTTCCTACCATTACAGTTCTACAAGTAACATCTCCTCACAACAGCTATGTACTAAAAGAAAATAACCCACCCTAGGCGGCCATTTCGCCTTTCGTGTCATGTTCACCGACATTTCTGCACATTTCACCTTCTTGTCATGGTTGTTCTTATACCATCTTCTCGTCTTAACTGCTGGTGTATCTGGGTTTTTGCAGTGCTTGCTACATCCCAAGCATGCTTCGACGTCAACTATATTTTCAGTTTGTAGCCAGTGATCGGACTTAAAAATGTGTGTGGTAGAATCTGGAAAATGTGGTAGATTCAAAAAAAAAATGTGGTAGACCTCAACAAACATTGATCAAACATTGTACAAAAATTAAATAAGTTCTAGGAATCTCAAAAAAATAATAATTTTAGTATAATAAAGTGCAAGATTGAAGTTTCTAAAAATTGCGTTGAGTTTTGGGAATTTTTTTTCCCTTGACAGTGTAAAGCAGTTCCTTGCATATCAAGATATTTTTGGAACATATTTTGAGATTTGACGATTTTGACAATTCTCAAGTAAAAGTAATCAACGCCTTAGAAACTTTAGATGCACTGAAATTTGCTAATACTTTCACAAAAATCGTCGTTTTTTAACATTTTCGCTATCAATTACTATTCAAAAGTTTATTTTATCCTCCCATTCGGCTTTGTTGTTAGTGTTTAGTGTTGGACAATTTTTGCTCTTAAAATTAAGAAAATTATGTCGAGCAAAAATAAAACAACTCAAAAACGCGAATATATGGTAGATTTCAGACCTTGTGTGGTAAATGTGGTAGATGCTCAAAAAACTGGCAGATCTATCACAATGTGGTAGAAGTCCGATCACTGGTTGTAGCGTATGTTCAGAAAGGGATGCCTTCTACATCAGATTTCCGCAAAACGCGGACAAACGAAAACTACATGCTCAGTGTCTTCGCCTGCCACTCTGGGAATAGCGGGGAGTTATATATAGGGATATAACTGCGTTATATTAAAGTGTAATTCCCCTGACCTTCCTTAAGGGAAGTTCCCCCCAGCGAAGTTGGCATTTTTGCAATGTTTGCGGCTACAGCTTCCGTTTTCTCCGGAGGAATGGATAAGCCAACACTCGTCATTCACTCAATGATCAGCTCTATTGCCGCGTTCGTTTTTTCCTCTAAATCTGGCAACAGTTTAGCCACCACCGTGAGCGTTACTTCGTCGGCGAACGCAATGATTTCAACTCCAAAAGACAAAGAACGCCATCGTACATGATGTTACATAATGTTGGCCCGAGCACTGATCCCTGAGGCACCCAGCTGTCTCATTTTACTTTCATTTCTTCACATAGATGGAGTGTTCCAGGGTTCTACAACCGAGGAAGGGTGTTATAATATTACGTATATAACCCGGGACGGAAGGTCTTTGCAGAACATTTAAAATATGCCCAATTCTGCTGAGTTGAATGCATTTTTAGAATCCAGGGCCACGGCTACACAGTATTGTTTCTGCCCACCACTTCAACGCTTTCCGGAAACCACTTCGGCTGCTATCGATACTACTCTGTTTATTGGTACCGTTGACGAATTCCCCTAGGGAAAACCACATTGATTAGCTGATGGTCCCCTTTCGCCTTCGATGAAAGAGTGGAATCTGCTGTAGATTATGCATTGCCTTGTTTGGAATGCTATACGAGCCTGGGGATTTGCTGTCCCCAAGCTTCTTAGCGGTTATCACGCCTTCGTCCGTTGGCACCTCAACTACTTCCCCAATGTTAACTGGTTTTCTTGTGAGAAGGGCCCAAACCATTTTACTCAGAAGAACTTGTTCCTTTCCTGGGGAATTTTGGAAATTATTGACATTGCCGTCTTGTAATCGCCACCCCATTAGCTCTCGTCCGCTTCATCGCATAGCTTCTTGAATGAGGCTCGTTGTTCCTTCGAATCCACTTTCAGCTGTTTTCACAGATGTTTGCATATTGCTTGCCTAATGTCGTCACCGGTAAGCCTCCGTAGTTTTTAGCATCGTCGTCTATCTTTTAAACATTTGGATTTTAGATCGCGTACTTATATTGTGGTTCCACCAATGTACTTGTTTTCAGCACGATTCGCCGCTTCTAGTTGAGATTTGTAGCTGCATCGTAGGCCCTAAGTTTAATGGCTGCTTCTGTTGCAGACTTCTTCTCTCTGGCCTGGTTAGGTGTCTCTGTCATGATCAAACAAAATAAATTTTTGTCAAGTGCCACTTGTTTTCAACCAAGGTGGTGATGACTACTCCCTTTGAGTTTCGCGCCGCTTGGCTTGGTGGTAACTGTGTGTGTAATGTTCGCAGACCTTAAATTTAGTGCACATAGTCAGTGGTTGCACGTGAACATAAGGTCGACGGTGGACTCTTTGCTGGTCCGGTGAAAAGTGCTGATTCCTCCATAATTAGCCAGCGCTAAGTCTAGCGCCTGGGCTTTGTCTTTGGGCTACCCCACGTCATCACTTCAATTACCATATCGAGCCCTAACCGCCAAAATAACGTAAGCGAAATTTTTTTCAAAATTTTCTTTTTGATGCAGAAATATTCCTAGAGCATCTAGATACATTTTTGCATCAAAAAGAAAATTTTGAAAAAAATGTCGCTTACGTTATTTTGGCGGTTAGGGCTCGATATACATACGCATTGGAATAGGCGCGTGCATTCGTTTTTTTGGAGAGGATTTTCGCTTTTTTCGAAATATTTCGATAAGATTTTAAATGACTCATACATATGTATGTATGTGCGTAGTAGAATAATTTAAATACATACCGCTACCTAAAGGTGAAAAGGTGAAAAGTCCATTTTTCCAAAATTTGGTTTCTGATGCAGAATTACAGATATTGCGAAAGTGATTTTTCGTCTCTCCTGAATAATTTCAAAAGATGAGCTTGGCACCTTTATACCATAAGTTAACGATATTTTATTTTTTATTTTTTCAATTAGCTTTTATATACATATACATATATGTATGTAGCATGTATGTAGAAGGAAGCATTTCTCAGCACTTCAAGAGAGACTCAAGACCTCTAACGTTTTTATACATATGTATGTATGTATGTATCTATGTTTTTTTCACTACAAAATTTTTGTGGTATAGAATTTCTAGATATGATAAGAAAAGATGAACAATTGATAATGCGGCGAACATTGATTTCAATAAAAATACTGATTGTCCATACATTAGAAATACATTTAAAATTAACTTTCGTTGCTGGCGTACACAAAGTTCTATAAAATTTATGCTATATCTAAGTTTTCATTCAGTGAAAAAATTAACGTCGGCCCGATAGAAAAGAATATAGAAATCGCGCAGAAACCGCAAAAATTAATTTCACAAAATAATTAATACAGTTTTAAAAATTTAAAAAGCCGCGTATACATATCTAAAAATAAATAAATAAATAAAAAAAAAAAAAACAAAAATAACCATGGGTTATAAAGCCTTATTGATCATCATTTTAATATCTCAACTACTCTCATTCCATGCAACATTCGCTGACACCTTCGAAGAATGTGATAATGCGGAAGAAGGAACATTCGTAAAAAGCACACAAAGCTGCCAAACTTACATATATTGCGACGGTGACAATTCCTACTCTGGCGATTGTGATGAAGGTCAATACTTCGATGGTGAATCGTGTGATGATGCAGAAAATGTATATTGTGCTCTGGATGTTCCAGAAGATCCAGAGCAGCCAGCGGTATCTGAAGATCCTGATGAGCCCGTACCGCCAGCCACATCTACTCCGAAACCTACAACAACTACGAGGCTGCCACAAGCAACTACCATACCAACTACCACTATCATCACCACCACCACCACCACCAGTTCCGAGAGCATAAATACGCTGGAACCGCACGCCATTCTACCAGTAGTGAGAGATCAATGTCCAGCTAGCGATGATCCTGAACAGCTTGTTCTTCTGACGAATGCCCAATCGTGCACAGACTATTTTCTTTGCTATCACGGGCACCCGATTGAAATGCGTTGTACCGACAATTTACACTTCAATATATATACAGCTAAATGTGATTTCCCCGAAAATGTACAATGCATGGTAAGTCAGAAGAGTGGATGCGCATGCTTATTAAATATAAATACGTACATAAGTATATATTTGTTTGTGAATTAGTGGAGTTACATATGTAGGTTTGTACATACCTTGCAAAAAATTTTACGATTCATCTCTAAAGAGACTATTCCGGGATTACTCTCAATCTGTCACAATAGGGCATTAATTAGTCGCAACTAGTCTCGTACGGGTATTACTAGAGATCAATTAGTCTCGACTTATCGCTTACGGCTATAATTGGAGATCAATTAATTTCCGGATCATCCCTAACGGGTACAATTAACGATTTTATGATATGAATGCACTTAGTCAACCAAAATTCATGTCGCTTAGCAAACCTGGGCCCGAATCGCGGCGTTCGTGATCGAATGATTACTCGTTTCGAATCGAATCGAATAAAATGACAGCTGTTTTCTCCCCCACACAATTTAAATCGACGAATCGCACTCGCTATCGAATGCCGTGATATCAACATCGAATGCCACGATTCAGACTCTGAGAATCACTGTTTGAATCGCACCTGACGCAACTTCTGGCGACTTTTTATACCCATTTGGGCATTTTTTTAATTGCTTCCGGAGTCATCTCGGATTTGCAGGTGTAGCAACCAAGGTTACTCATACGCCATCGACCGCAATACAAATTTAGCATCGCGCTTATCACACTGTCATGTATCTCGAAGCCGAGTCAAATTGCTTACAGTAATGTTAAAATGCAATTTCGTGATATTAATTTTTGTATTCTAATGTGCGTTTGTAGTTGTAGGCACTTAAAATAATAACATATATATGTATGTACATACATACATGCAAACGTACGTACATAGTATGTACCCTGCAGGAAATGTATCTAACTATAAGCTAACTTTAAGTTGATTAGGAAGGAGCTATAAGTCACTTATTATGTGTACATCTTCTTTGACGAAAGCTAACTATATTTCTATGGCGATGGCCGCGAAATAGTCAAGGGTGGTTACCTCTGCATTTGAAGTAACGTAACTACTTTTGGGCATAAAATGTCAATAGGAAAAACAAAATATTTTTGTTTTTATTTACTTTAATTATTTTTTCACATTTCATATTTGTTTACATATTCTGCTGTAGGTGGTCCCATATTCGAACTCCGTCATACATAACTTCAAAATGATAATATGAAATTTCGATCTTCCTCTTATTTGTTCTCAATTCGAAAAAGTATTTGCGAAGTGCAGGATATTTAAATAGAAACGCGTTTAAAGAAAACAATCTCGAGCTTTACTCCTGCGTTACTTGTCCACTTGTTTCAAGTTAGCTTTTTGTAGCTAACTACAAGTAATATATATCTTATAGAAGTCCAACAAAAAAACTGACTACAAATAGGTTATTTTTTATTAATTGATATTTTTTTCTGTAGGGTACCTACAAATCATTCATTGTGTGTATCATTCAAAACTTCAAAACAAAAGTGAGTGGACTTCGATGTTTTTGGCAAAAGAGTCAAGATTTTTCTATCATAAAATATCTATACATATCACACATAACCTAATGAAAGCCTTATATCCGTGAAGAAGCTCTTGCGGCAACAATGATCCGGTTCGAGGGGGATTCGTCATTGAATCTGTATAGTATAGTTGATGGCAATTTCAAAACGGACGATTATCATTGGTCCATATAAATCCAATTTACATAGACTTATTTCAGACGAAATAACATAAATGTCTTACAATCGTATTTGCAGGCATTCATCAAGAATTGTCTTTATTCTGTTTAGTCGCCGTAAAGCAAGGGCCCACATTCATAAAAAGTAAAGAATGCTTCATAAATCAATTTTTTTTTTTTAAATCTTGCTTCCTAAAGATCCTTTTTTTTGTTTGAATGAATACATACAAGTTTGTGAAGGGAGTAACAACACATAATTACTTTTAAGGCGCAGTGAAATAGGCCGGGCGTTTGCTAGTTAATCATAAAATCTGATTCATATAACTTTGAAAACAGCAGGCAAACGTTCACCGAAAAGAGTTACCCGAGCCAACTACTCGATGCCAGATATGAACGATATATTTTAGAGATGTGTGATTAATCAATAAATCGAACAAGTTGATCAATCGAAACCTGATTAATTAATTAATTTAAAAATAATAATTTTAGTCTAATCAAAGCTATTAATTTCTCGATTAGTTACATTTTAGTTAATCAGAATCTAAATAATTTTTATTAACCAGAAAACTGATTAATCATAATCTGAAACCTGAATAATTACTGCTATATTTATTTTTATATAAAAAAAAAACGTATTCACATACATACGTACATACATATAGATACATATGGTCAAGATTTTTCTCTTTAACGTTACAGTTGCACGTGTATTTTTGATTATATTTCTGAAATGTTACTTGTTTCCTATCTTTTGTTGTTTTAAAGATAAATGTGGTTTACGGTGGTCTTTAATGTTACATTTCTTGGAAGTCAGTTATATATAACGTCACGTTAAGGAAAACTTGCCGAATCCTGTGGAGTTAAAAATTAAACTAAAGTATTTTAATAAAGACAAAGTTCCAAGGCAACTATAAAAATATTAACTTTTGGATAATACTCGTTTATAACAAATCTATAAACCAGAATATGCAGTCTTTAACGTTACTTTCGATACTTTACGAAATTTTCCATTTTGATCGCATGCGAGGTACAAGATAAAATAACGCGCACCGCATACATTGGATGCCAATCGGTACTTGTTTCTAGATCCCTTAAGATGTATATCAAAAAAATATATCAAGAGTTGACGGGTGAGTCAAAGAAATATTTTTTTTCACTAGTTTTTCTTTCCCAAAATTTTGATGCTCACCTTAAATTAATGTCCCTGGTCGACAGCAGTTGTTTTTTTTTCGTCACCATCGCCTTCAATTCTGCTTTGTAAAGCATTCTTCGCACGGTTCACACGCTAGCATCTCCACTAACGCACCCCACAGCTTCTTTAGCGGTAGATATTCTGTCTGGCGCTATTAACGCCTTCTACCTCGGATATTTTCGGTTTATTTCCACCGGTTTCTTTGCAATCTGCATGTTAGTAGTGCCTCTAGCAGTCGATTGGCTCACATGCGATATTTTCGCTATTTCCCAGCTTGAAAGCCCCATCATAGCTTTTTTCAGTAATATTTTTATTTTTATTTCCCAAAACGCACCTCATGGTATTTTCATAACAAAAAACCAACTTACTTACTCATTTATAACAAAATCCGACACTTTAACGGAGGAAAACGGGTTGCAGCGAGTCTCTTATAAGTTAT
Source organism: Rhagoletis zephyria (assembly GCF_001687245.7). Classification (NCBI taxonomy): domain Eukaryota; kingdom Metazoa; phylum Arthropoda; class Insecta; order Diptera; family Tephritidae; genus Rhagoletis; species Rhagoletis zephyria. Next base: position 68,625 of record NW_016158834.1, on the reverse strand, counting down.
ATGGGTGCAAAATTGAGTCAATGTGTTAATTAAACAAAATTGATGGAGTGCATATACGTTAGCGAAATTTGATATTTTTATGGTGGGTTCTAGTGCTTTAAACTATACTCTAATATATGCAAAAAAAAAAATCATTACAATTTTGCCAAAGAACCACCGAAAAACGCAAAAACGTAAAAGCACAAAAGATCTCCATTTTATTGAACCTTGGCTTTTGTCGAGCAGTAGGGATGCCTTAGATAGTAGTAGGTTCACAGCTGGTTAATTTTTTTTTTTATTAAAACTATTAGAATGAATACACATTAAGACTAGGTTTTAATTTTTGAGGCTTAAAATATGATTTGAAAAATTCTACAAATATAGCAATACTTTATCACACCCAAATCCGGCGCTATTAGGAGAAAAAATTAGTTTTTTCCTTTAGCTGACTCTTTGATATTAAATTTTGGAACGCGATCTTTTCTAGCCAATATTTTAGTAGAAGATTCATCAACGTTTATATTGCTGATAACGGTATTTATGCGACGCTCAATGACACCAACGAAAAGTTTCACATTATGCACTGTCAATACAGTCTTAGAGCTCAAAACATTCAAGATGGGTGCATCGTTGCAGGATAGAAGTCTAAAATTGGTATTTAAGATCAAAGTGTAAAAAATGCATAGTTAGTGATACAAAAATCTCTTCAGATAAGGCAATTAAAAAAAAAAAATTAAAAAAGAAAACCATTTCAACGCACTTGAATATATCCAATATACCCTGCAACATTTCATCCAAACTCGTATGTAGCGTTAATTTTCTTGCATTAGCCTCTGCGGCTGCTACTTCAATCTTCTCCAGCTCACTATTAAGATAATCCAAAGCTTCGGTTTTCTGCTTCAACTCCTTTTCTTCGTGTTCCGCCTTTTGACGCTCTGTGGGAAGAAAGAAACTCACTTTCATCGACCAAAAAAAAAATATGTATCTCTAAATAATTACCAATTTCTTCACTCAGCTCCTGTGTTGTATCATTCAATGCCTCCACTTCGTGACTAAGCTCATTGACATAGTTAAAGAGCGCAAAATTTTCCTCTTCTTGTCGCTTGAATTGCGCTGCCAAATTATCTGTGTCCTCCACTGCATATAACTCCTTAATATCATCTATGATAGCGTGATATTCCTCGAGCTGCCTTTCGTAGTTCCCTTTCAAAGCGAGTTTCTTGTTAGCCTCACGTTGCTCCAACTCGGGATTGAGACGCTTTTGACCTTTTATGTCAAAGAATTTCTGCAGCTTGGCATCGTGTTCGAGGCGGCGTTGCATTTCACGCATTTCCTATGGGAGAAGGGGAAAGAAGAAATGAAAAGGGTACTCTGTGAAGGTTGGAAACTTGATCTACGAAATGTATAGGTAGTTCTCAATTTTTTCGTTTCAGATAAAAAAGACGTCCAGAAAGCCTCTATTTCGGGCAGTCTGAAAGAGATTTAATGAAATCGAATAAAAGCTTACCCAAGCCATTTCCAAATTCAAAATTTTGCACATAACACATAAAAAAGAAAATACCAGTGGCATACCTACCTAGCCCAATGTGTTGTCAAAAGTTTGGTGTTTGAGTAGTCTTTTAAAGTCTTTGCAGTTAGAAAACTTCAGAAAATAGTATGTATGTACATATATATTTTTTACCTGTATATGCATAATTTTATCATTCTCGCTACGATCTTTGAGCACTTGTACTTTGTTGCAGAGCTCCTCGCGCAAATCAAAGGCTACAGTTGATTGGTCTATCAGCTCCATAATATATTTTTTCCCCTCATTGAATTGGGTTACCATTGACTGCCACATCTCGTTGAAATTTGCACTAAAAAAATTAAGAAATTATCTTAACCCAAAATTTTTTCTTGTGGATAACAGGAATATAAGAACANCCTCATTGAATTGGGTTACCATTGACTGCCACATCTCGTTGAAATTTGCACTAAAACGACATAATATGAAAGATATTGTTGAGAGAAAATTAAGAAATTATCTTAACCCAAAATTTTTTCTTGTGGATAACAGGAATATAAGAACACTCTAAGAGTGTCCACTAATCAAATCGCCGTAACAGCAGCTTTTGTTAAGATAAAACCTAAAATATTTCGGGAAGTAGAAACGTCTTTCGTGAAAACCAATTTCCACCGTCAATTGCAGAAAAATCTTGGGGAGCATAAATAACCGCTACGGTAACTAAAGCCAAGAGCCTCAACAAAGTGCCCAAACAGCTTGTCGGCAGCACTGGTTTAAAATTGTTTCAAATTCAAAGAAACGTTGAACGTGCTTGGTACTTCCTTTGGGAGTACGCTTGTAAACCTTCACCTGCTAGAGACCGGTCCGCATCTACGTCATAGAGCATCTCTATGCATTNCTCTAAGGGCCAATTTCACAGTGCGTAGTTAACTCAGAATCGACAGTTAACTAGAGATTTTCAGTACAAAATTCTGTAGTTAACTCCCGATTCTGAGTTAACTACGCATTGTGAAATTGGCCCTAAGAGTGTCCACTAATCAAATCGCTGTAACAGCAGCTTTTGTTAAGATAAAACCTAAAATATTTCGGGCAGTAGAAACGTCTTTCGTGAAAACCAATTTCCACCATCAATTGCAGAAAAATCTTGGGGAGCATAAATAACCGCTACGGTAACTAAAGCCAAGAGCCTCAACAAAGTGCCCAAACAGCTTGTCGGCAGCACTTGTTTAAAATTGTTTCAAATTCAAAGAAACGTTGAACGTGCTTGGTACTTCCTTTGGGAGTACGCTTGTAAACCTTCACCTGCTAGAGACCGGTCCGCATCTACGTCATAGAGCATCTCTATGCATTAATGGACTAGATGCAAACAAATAACAAATGTTCTTTGGGGCCAACAATGTACAGATATTTGCCGAGACCGCTACCATATTCATATAATAGAACTCATGTAACTTTTTTCAAGTCTCCATGCAACTTTCTATACCGTCCTAATTTCCATTTTCTTCGAGCTCGATTCTGAGTCAATTGTTAAAAAACTCAATTGCCTATTTTCCAGTATTAAAATCTCTCATTAATACTATTTTCCAGGGAGCACCGATCCCTCCGCCATTTTGGTGTGCTCAAGATAGGCAGATTACGTTGCTAAATCCTGGACTTAAACCATAAAAGAGTACCGAGATGGCTGGGGAACAAATCTCTGCCGATAAATTTGGAAGCTCAAAAAATCGATATTCACTTCCAAGCGCCTGAACAATCGTCCTCCAATCATCTTACAGAGTAAGTATGAGGGTATAGGCCTCAAGGATGAGACATTAGTACATCCAACTCATTCTCCTTCACACGAAATCCAATTCGTTGCCACTATATGGAGATCGATATGTATGGTTACTCAAAAAGCCTAGCTATCGCTGAGTTTTAGATGACAGCAAAATCAAACATATCTATTCCTCATTAAATGAATAGCTGGTGTCTTTCATGCCTCTACGCTACAACGTACCGATCCTGCAGCATATGATTTATTGAGTCACGCAATTTGCAATTCTCTGCCAAGACATCACTACACTTCTTATTGACCACATCCAGACGATTCTCTAACTTGACGACACTCTTATGAACTTTGCCAATACTCTCCTTGTAACAGCTATCGGTGACTTCGTTCTTACGCAGACCATCGATTTCCTTTTCTACCTGGAAAGTGTTTAAATTTTTTAAGTTTCTTATTATTCGAAAGGGCTTTTAGCTTGTCCCAAGGCTGACCTTTTTAATGTGACCTTCCAGCTCCCATATTTTGACACGTTCACCTTGTAAAATTTGCTGCAGCTCCTGATTCTGTCTTTGCAAAAAACTCAAGCGCTTTTCTTTCTGAAAAAAAAAAACAACAAACCAACGTCAAGATAACGGAAGACGTGTTCAGATATAGGAGTAGCTTATGCCAAGAACGCCTTACATTTGTATTCTTTCTGGCATGCGTTCCACCCTCTAGTATAGCAATCTCGTCTTTCAGCTTTTGATGTTCTTGTTGCAAAACCGTTATCATGTGATTTTGTTTTTTCAGCTGCCTAGCTTTTTCTTCAAGTAAGGAGCGTAGCTCCAACTGTAGGGAGCGATGCTGGAAAATTGAGGAATAGTACAAAGTTTTCAATAAAAAATAAGGTTTTTGATCTACTTGTCGTTGCAGTCTTTCCAATTCGGCTGAAGCCAATTGATCCAACTCATTCTGGTCCGTCATAATGGCTTGAGGGGTAGTTAAATATTTTAAAATTTTCCTCAACTAAAAAACCTAATCAGCTTTTACTTCTGTATATACATATGTATATTTTGCTCTCGAATGTTTATCTTCCGTAAATACATAGTTCTTTTGGTTGTTAGGGTAACAAAGGACCGCGTAACGATGCCAAGCAACGATAGCAACAGGTCTCAGCCGTGTGGATAAATAGCTTAGCATGCAATTGGCAAACAATTCCAAAAGACAAAATTCGTATCATGAAATTCAAATTTATTGTTGTAAAGCCCATTGTTCCATCGTCTCCGGTAATCTTCGCCACAAAGAGATAAGAGGCAATAATTCGGTGGCGCTCTCACCTTTGCGGTACAAAGTTTCGTTAGCCCTATAAATTAGAAGTAAGGGAAAGAAAGTAAAAAAGCCATGTCGAGTCAGATGAGGAAGTAAACCGTCATCGTTCAATGAGGCGTCGTCAAGGACAACTTTTAACGGTTACCTCTCCCAACTTCCCCGATTCTTGACTGCAAGGAGCCTAATCCTCTCCCTTATGAAATCATCGGCAACCCTTTTCACCTCCTCAATTATTATTGACTCAATTTTGCACCTAAGTGTACATACATACATATGCATGTATTAAATATATGCATTGAAATTTGTTAAATTCAATTTCTTCGTATGATAAAGGAAAACAAATATTTAGTTCAATGTTATCATATGTATTAGTTTTTATTTAGAACAGAGGTTTCGGATGTACATATTCTTAAATGGAGACAAGAGCCAGAATAAAGACGAAATAACGCCCACTTTATTTATTTTATTTTTTAGGAAATGAAGCCCGCGGGCGTTATTGCCATAGCGAAAGGGAAATAATGCCCACCGGCAAAAGGCAATAAAGCCCGCGAGCTTAATTTATTTTTCGAAAAGGCAATAACGCCCGCGGGCTTTGTTTCATTTTTTTTAGGAATATAAAAAATTATTGGCTTTGAAAGCAAACTCGGAATATATGACGGAAGTTACTCAGATTTACTCAGGATCTGATTAATCAGAGTCTGAGTAATCACGTTTTTTGATTAATCAGGATTAAGGTTAATTAAAAATTAATTTAATCGATTAATAGCACATCCCTTATATACTTACTTACTTTATATTATTCCACGAGAACTACAAAATTTATTACAGATTACTATAGTTACATATGTATGTGTATATAGTCATCATTAATGCAAAGGGCCATGTTTGACACTTTTTTCGGAAATGAGGCATTTTATATACATATATACATATTCCGTTAGTTGTCTCGGATGCATCGTTACACCAAAATTAAAAAAATTAAATAGAACAACTCTGCAAAAGCAGAGATGTGCAAATTTAAAAAGTTGCTTCCCTTTCTTGTAGAATTTCAAATTTGCCATGTAGGGCGCTTTGCATTGATGGTGGCAATAAAGTACTAAGTATTTGACTGTAAAATGAATTTACGCTACCATTTTATTTTCAATAATAATAATAATTTTCAATCCCTTCCATTCATACAGCTCGACCGACCAAATGCGAATAAATGCTTACCACATGTCACTGACTTTTTTCCGCATTCGCAGAATTGTAACTATTTCTATTACTGCATCAGGGGCTTTCTTACTCTGCAGCAGTGCCCATTTTACTATGGCTGGGACATTGAACGTCGCGCATGCGTACTAATTAAACAGGCGAAATGTTTTGAAGGATCCAAGCGAACGTACATAAATAAGTAAGGTACAGGCGTGAATGGAACTGTATCAGAACTTTTTTTCATACACATTTATATATATTGTACAAAGTCGGATAACAACAACAACCACAAATATAAGTATGACATACTTTGTACAAATATTTATGTAAATAAATGACGACCAAGGATATACATATATTGCGAAAAAGTTGCTCAAATTTGTAGAATCTTTTGCAATTCCAATCCAAAACCTATTAGTCTAAGAACGTGTCAATAAATATTTCGCGAGTGGGTTGGCTGAAAAAAATCTGGCCAGGATATTTTAATTAAATATTCAATAATTTTTATTTTGTTAATTTTCTACGCATTTGTTTAATGAACAAATTATATACCAACCGAAAGTATGCCTATAGAATGTGAAAATGTTGGGCTGTCTGTTTTTTTCCCGTCCTACCTATCGGGTTGGCAGGTATGAACAGGTAAGTAATATTAGTAATTTTCACTAATCTGTTTAACACATTCTATAGGCTTTATGCTTTCGATTGTATAGAACCCATTAAACAAATTTGAAGCGAATCGGAGATATGATATAATTTTTTTTACGAAATCGGTCCGACTTAAAAAAGAATGGCTCACATGGGCAGAGAGTCCACTCTACTATTTTTGAAATGGCTCTAAGTCTGTCTAACCAGGGCGCGAACAATAATCGGCTTTTAGCTTCAGGCACTAAACGGTTAAGTAGTATAACAAGCAACATTAGAGGATCTTCAACAAGTACTGCTAAAAGTCTTATAAGCAGCCTAGAAATAATATTAGATTCCTTCAGCGAAAGCGAAGGCTCGGATTTGGAATCTGGAGACATTAAAAAATGTGAAATTAAAGCTGGATTGAAGGCCAATCTTAAAGAAAAACGAGCTCATCTCGGTGAAAATCCTCTCAATTGGTGGAACACTAAACTAAAATACGAGAAATTGACAGATCTGGCCCGCAAATATTTGAGCGCTTCACCCGCCAGCGTTCCAAGTGAACAATTATTCAGTGCAGTCGGCGTTATATACGAGCCTCTAAGAAATTGCCTCATGGGAGAAAAGGCAGCAAAATTACACTTTTTAAAATATAATATGCCCCTTTTAAACTTTGACTACCAGATTAAAACACTGTATAGATTATGCACTCGTTCAATGTTCTAATAATTTACAAAATTCTTAAGTTATTATAACGATGACTTAAGTTGATTATAGCTTTTTTAATGTTATTCGTAACATTCGCATTCGCGAATGTGAAAAATATGACATTCGAAACATCCCTTGTACATACTGTTTTATCTATCTACTATAATTAAGTGTAACATTTTTCTATAAGTACACAATTGTGTGTAAATACTGCGGTGCAAATAAGCAACCTGATTGTAAAATTCCCTCCAAAGTCAATAAGCTGAATGATAGCTCAATTAATTTTTTGTACATATTTTTATTTCAAGGAAAGGTGTTACGGACATCAATCTTAATGAGTTTTTGAAATCTTAAGGCTGCCAAGAAGTGAGGTCGGGGAAAGTTTCTTTTGCCCTCTCAAAAGACTGCTGGCGTTCGATTAATCATACTCGAAAATCAGTAGTACACATTTAGGGAAATCTAGTACATATATCATGTGTCATAATGTATTACAACATTTATGACACATTTGGTAGATATGTACATGTTTTTTTTTTATATCTTTGTACATAAATATGCAGAGGTGATAATGCAACATCAGCGGTTCTTACTTCGATGGAGTTCTTGGAAATCATCACTTCATTTAATTCCAGCGCAGCATACGAGTATATGTACATATGTATGCATGCATGTGCATCTGTATATACATATGTATGTGCGTGCGTTTGTAAACCATACAATCGCTTATCAAATTTCAATAATTTGGCATACTTCAATGAAAATGCTGGCACCCAAAAAAATTTAGTTGCTCCAAACCCACCAACGCAATTGTAGGCACAGCCCTGAACTAATTAGCTAAGAGATGCATATTAAATGGCTTTATGTGACTTGCGCACTTTTGATATTTTCACTTATCATACCTGTGCATGGCGATATTCGCGAGGAATGCAATAATAAGCCCAGCAATGCCTTCATTGTCAGCAATACATCGTGCAGTCATTATATCTACTGTGCAGGCGTCGATTCCTATGAAGGCGAATGCCCAGATGGCGATTACTTCAATGAGTTGCTACAGACATGTGATCCCAGCGAGCTCGTCGATTGCAAACTCAACACTACAGCTAGTAATCCATCGGTTGGTACGCCAGCACCCGCACTGACGACGACCACTATTATCAGCTCGCCATCCCCTGCCACCATCAATAATTCTATAATAAGTTCAACCACTACAACCGCAGGCGAAATTTTTCTGTCAACCACACCAGCGATGGCCACTAGCTACCCGGGCAATGGGAATACGAGTACTATGAGTCCTGCAATAGGTGCGGTTGCAGCCACAACGCTCGCATCGATTACAAATGGCGATACGGCCATAATTATATCAAACGAATGTCCGGCCCTGGATAATCCCCGTCAGATGATTTTCGTGCCGCACTCAAAATCTTGCTCGGATTATTTTATTTGCTACCATGGGGAGAGATTGGCCATGCATTGCTCCTCGATGCTACACTTTAATGTGAATACTGGAAAATGTGATTATCCGGAAATCGTTGGGTGTCGGGTAAATACTAACTGACATACATATATAACTAATTCAGCTTATAAGGCGAAAGAAATAATTTAATTATTTTGTATATTCTTCCAGACCGATTTCAGCAATCCGAGAGAACAATGCCAGTTGCACACCATCGATTTGTATCCGCATACAACGAATTGTAATTATTTTTATTATTGTCGTAACGGGTACCTTCTCTTGCAGCAATGCCCTTTTGGCTATGGCTGGGATATCGAAAAACGAGCCTGTACCGCGATGCTACAAGCTATTTGCTACAATAGAAGAAATAAAAGAAAGTTGTGAGACAAGCCATTTTTGTACATTATTTTAAAATCTACAAAATAAATATGCGAGCTTCATTTCGAAAATATAGGAATCATCATTTTTAGTATATTTAGCGATGAACATATCAATATCACGATCAAAAAACTTATCGATATCAATGCTTACTACTGGATGTACATGTCAATATACATTGTAATTATTGTTATCGATATACATATTTATCGACTATAAAAATATTTATCGATACCACTACCATAACTAATGCACATACTTGTCGTTGTAATTTGTATACCTTTCATGAGCATGAAGTGGTATTATAACTTTGGTCCGATGTTTGTAAGTACCATAATAAGAAGAGACAGACCCATTAAAATATTTATATACTTAAATGATCAGAACGTCGAGCTGAGTCCATTTAGCCATGTCCGTCTGTATGTCTGTCCGTCTGTTTGTATGCAATCTAGTCTCTCAGTTTTCGAGATATCGGGATGAAATTTGGTAGGTGGGTGTCTTTTTATAATGTAACTACTACCCAATTCCCGCTTGCTTTGCGGCGCATATTAAGAGCTTTTGCGTGAGCAAAAAGAGCGTTTAAAGGCAAAAACGGCCTGTAAAGGAAACAAGTTGAAACGAATGAAGAGCAGAATCCTCCTCACACATGGACCAGGAATAGTAGCGCTGTGATGCCATATGGAATACTTATCGCTTTCGATGTCATGAGCTTTACCGATGTTCTTATTTCCAACTGTGAAATCACTGCCAAGCGTGCAAAATCGTCTATGATCTTGCAACTACAACATTGGTCCGGTGCGTAAGCCAATAAAAGTGCTTATAAGGAAACTCAAGAGCACAGATACGCGTTTTCAGTTACAGGAGGGCCAAGAATCCTCAATGTTCCACAGGATGAAAAGTTTTCCCGTATATTGGCTAAATTAGTCTCTTTAATTTCATTCAAATAAAGCCATTGATATACCTACCGTGTTCCTTCTTGGACGGATGTGATCGAATCTTTCATTGTCGATTCGCCACTTTTAATATTCCTCTTAATATTTATGAACTGGTTTCTTTGAGTCTTACTGCTGAGAAATTTTCTGAATCGGAGGTAAATGCAAGATCGCATTAAGGGTGTATGAGGGCGTCAAACCAAGGTGCGCTTACATAATTTCATTTAGCGATCTGAAAAGTAAACATAAGGAGTTTCTATATAAATATTTCGGCAGTAGCGCCATCAATTGGATCAATTTTCTGGAAAATAAGCGATATGAGAAATTCAGTTTGTATGGAATGTGCCACTCCCCCTTTTCCAATACCTTGTAGTTTCCGCCGAGAGCACAGTATGAATAACATATCGCCATTTAAAGTACAAAACCGCGTATCAACAAAATGCAAAACCGCGTGTCAAGATAATGCAAAACCGCATATGTGAGGTTGCATAAATTATTTTCTAGAGAGTAAAAATTGTTATTTTTTTTAATAAATCAATCCCATTTCTGGCTAGTATATTTCAGGACGAATTGATAAGGATTGACTAAAAGCTTGTGTGAGCAAATCCGGTTTTTGGCAGCAAATGTCAGTTACGCCGGTTTGCAGAATGACGACGATACGCGGCTTTATACTTTAAACGACGGTATATAGCTGTATCAAATTTCAGCAGGTTGGCCTAAGCGGTTCCAAAGATAAGCGATATGAGAAGTTAAGTTTGTGTTGGAGGAGCCACGCCCCCTTTTCCAATATTTGCCATTTTTCGCTATAAGTATGCTACTGATAACATATGCAGCTATGTTACATTTCAGGACGTTAGCTTAAGCGGTTCCAAAGATAAGCGATATGAGAAATTCAGTTTGTATTCGATGTGCCACACCTCCTTTTCCAATAGCTCCCGGTTTTCGTCATAAGTAGGGTATTTTCAATTTATGCATCAGTGCCAAGTTTCAGTTCCCCAGCATAGTGGGTTTAAGAGATTATTGGTGCCCTCAAAAAAGGGGCTTCAACATTTTATTGTGACGAATGTATGTATACATATCTAGCATTCTTCCACTGTATAAGAACGCTAGGAATATCCCGACCCCAGCGCCTCCTCTCATGTAATTTTTTAGCCCAAATACTCCTTTTCAATTGGCTAACACATGTTCTAAGTATGAGCCAAATCTGCAACTACCCTGCAGTCAAATGTACTAGTTTTAAACTACCTCACAACTAGCATGAACCGCATGCCCAACTAGTCAGCCAACTATACTATTTTTTTCATGCAATCAACTGGTATTTTTAACATGGGGATGTCCTACGAGATGGCAGTTGTCAGATTTCGGTCAGAAATATACCAGTCTCGTTCTAGTTCAAAATATACAGAAAAATACTACATAGTCCAATTATGAACCAAAACCACTACTTTGGAAGTCAAAAAATAAAATTAATTCATGAATATACAAGAAACTTTTAAGTACACTTTAATACATTACACATTTTTATTTAGCAGCCTTAGATTTGCCAATAATAAGTGTTAAATTTTTGGAGCATTAATTAATAGGAAAAATAAATACATAAATATTTCAAACTATCGGACATAAATTTAAATGCAATTTCCATTAAATAATATTAAAGTAAAAGCTATCAGGTACAATAAATACTATATTTTTATCTTTTTTAATAATATTGAATATNGACGGACGGACAGACAGACATGGCTTAATCGATTTCTTTTTTCATCCTGATCATTTATGTATACATTTGTCTATATCTATCTCGATTCGTTTTGGCTGTTACAAACAACCGTTATGTGAACAAAATTAATATACCCTTGTGCACAAGTGCGCTCGGGTATAATAAAAGTGTTCACTAAAATAAATTAAATTCATTAACTTTGCACATTTCAATCTTTTCTTTTTAAAATTTTATAAAAGTAATAATTAATGTTTAGAGTTGAGATTTGAATAAAGTTGAGATAAGAATAAAATAAATAAATAATTCAAGCAGTTATTAAACATTCTTAATTTTTGTCTGTATGTATTTTGGCCAATTGATTGATACTGAAAAAAAAGTCAAAAAGAATTCATAATGATCAAAAATAACAAAATAATCATGCAATTAAAATTAATGGATTAATTAAAAACTTGTATTTAATTTTTAACCATTAAAAAGGTGCTAATATTTGAATTTAATCATTATTTAGCAGGTCTGGTATAATTGAATATAGCTAGCTTAGAAAAAAAAGTTGCTAAGTCCCATTTTAAAAATTTTACAGGAGAGGAAAAAATCTTCCTATAGCCATTTTCTTTAACTATTTCGCAAGACTTTGAATCAAACATTTTGCGCGTTTAAAGCAAAGCAAAACTCCATAAGAATCAGAAGGATTCGATATTTATTAAAAGATGTATTATTTTGGCCTTATCGGATTTGTGGTGCTTCTTTTGGACTTAGCAAATTTTCCTGTTATTGCTTATGAAGAGGAAAAAATAAAACAAGTATCTTTATAATTTTCGAAACGATGCGTATTCAATTTCTCTAGCCTCCTATATCAAAATATGAGTTTTCATAAAAAATGGACTTAGCAACTTTTCACTCTAAGCTAGCGATATGTGTAATGGTTTGCAATATACCCAAATAAAATAGGGCACGAATAAATCGTTTTGTAATTCGTACAAGTCTGGTCATTTTCGAGCTAGTTCGGTTTCAGTCAGGAAATTCTAGTTGTAAACTAGTATTTTTCCTGACTAGTTTGAGGTTTCACTGCAGGGTACATACTCAGATGTGAGCAGTCAAATACGTGCGTAATAAATTTTTGTATGAAAATATTATTTTTTAATATGAATATTTTTAAACGATAATCAAATATAAAGTTTTAATTTTTACTATGCATTATTTCCCTCAGTTATAAAATAGTAGCTCATGTCGAAAGGCCGGCTTTAGTATATTACGGCATTCGCAGTATCCGATGGCGCCGAGCCATTGAAGAACTTTTGGCAAATAAACGGGCAAGAAATGGTTCCGATACTAGCAAGTCAATATTCTTACTTAGTCTCATCAAAAAATTTCTTGTCGGTTAAAGGATAAAGGGAATGCCGCACTATACTAAAGCCAGCATCTCGACATACATAAGCTACTATTCCATACGAACACAGATATGTTTGTCCGTATGTAAATACATGTAAGCTCAATTTTGAGCCTATGGCGGAAATTAAAATGTTTTAATTAGCTTTTCACCTTTTGCGATATTCATGAAGATATTATCTTTTAGTACCTAATGAAAGCAAAATTTGGTTGGATATTTATTGCAGACATATGAATGTATCACATTTTGATACTCATTTGTAACCATTTAAAAACATGTGCATGCAAATATGTATGTACATATATACAATGTATATCATACATATGTATGTATGTATGTATGTTGAATTAAAAGGGCAACCAATTTTTAGATTTCGCCGAACAATTTCAAAATGAAGTTAGAACATGTTAATACGTCTTTCGAAAAGGACGTGATTCTAGCCAGCAAAAATACCATAAACCAATGAGAGATGATAAAAAAATGAGGGGCGAATCCAGCGAAGGTAAGGACTAGAATAATTGTAATATTTTTAATACCCACATATATAGGTAAACTTTTTTAGTTGCATACATTTACTTGGTCTTGGCTACAATAACGCAATACCCATACACCTCCTCATCACATTTACTCTACCGCAATGGGTTTAAACGTCAAAATGGCATTTGTTTGAACCACACCTCCGGCGAATTCGATAGAAATCCCGATGATTGCCGTTCATTTTACTTGTGTCTGGATAATGGACAAGCGGTAATGGCACCTTGCCCGCCTACAATGCTCTTCAATTCGGCCAGCAAGCTCTGCGACACAGCCGATAATGTCAGCTGTGATATCGGAATACCCAGCAGTGACAACGTCAGTAACGCAAATGACAACAATAATAATGGAAACGCTGAGAACAATGCCGAAAGTAACGGTGACAATGAAGAGCTGAACGCTTCCCGATACTGTGCCTCTCAACCGGCTGAGCAAAACCGTATCATTTTTTTAGGCAGCAGTAGCAGTTGCCAGCAGTACTACATTTGCTACTATGGACAGGCAGTGTTGCAGGATTGTAGCGCCAATTTACACTGGAATGCGAATACCGCCAAGTGTGATCTGCCGGAAAATGCTGGCTGTCCGTTATGGACTGGAAACACCGGTATCAGTACGATTGGGCTGGCAAATGGGAGTGGAGTTAATGGCAACGGTGCTGATAGTTTTGCGCCTAATGGCAATCAAATCGGCGGACAAAACGTGAATAGCGAATTAATTAATTGCCCAATCTATGGGCAACATGTATTTCCGCATATGGCAAACTGTGAATACTTTATTTACTGTGTTAAGGGGCATGCTATGCTGCAAAAGTGCCCATTCTATTATCATTTCGATATTGTGTCAAAGAGCTGTAAATTGCGTACGGTCGCCATCTGCGTACGAGATTTAAACTTTAATTTTCGCAAATCAACTGCATAATATGTATTTAGTGTATACACCTTCCTGAATTTTTTTCTTTTCAGTTATTGAAATTTTAAAATTCATAAAATATCGAAAACCTGCGTGATTTGATAGAGTTATCTGTATGTATTTTTAAATTGGCATCGACATTTTGTATGATAAGTATTTTTTGGTATAGTTTTGGTCACTAATTAACCGCAAACTTTTTTCATAACCTAGCCTACAGTACATACAAACATAGGATGTATGTAGGGTTGCCAACATTTTCTAAGATATTTATTGTACTGTAAAAAAAAAATCTGAGAAAATATAGTACACTTCAAATATATATAAGGCCGTGGCAGCAGAAGTGGCCTAACCAAAAAATTTTTTTGTGTACTTCCCTACTTAAAATAGTCTCAAATGAGATAAATTTTAAAACGAAAGTCGCTTATTCTTTAATTCTAAGGTACAGAGCTGCATATCAAATTACGGAGTAATCAACCTTTACTTTGAAATTTATCACATTTGAAACCGTTTTAAGAAGTTAGGTACAAAGAAAAAAATGTGGGTTAGGCCATTTCTGCTCTCATGGTCTCATATATATACGGTATTTTATTTCTAAAGCATTTATTTTATAAAAAATACACTTCTTTGCACTTTTGGCAGTTTTTAACAGTCCCTTGATAACTGTCAAAGTATCATATACTTTATAGCAATAAAAATTTAAATTTATATGCATCAAAAGTTTATTTTTTATTAGTGAGGTAGCGGCTTTGTTTCTCTCATCTTGCCATTCCACATTTATAATAGAAAAACTCTTTACGTGAATGTCGAAGTTGCAGAAATAGAGTAGAAATTAAATAAATTTAAGTAAGTTGCGTAATTAATTCTCAGGATTATAAAAAATATGTGCCCATTTTTGATCTGTGGTTCTTTTCATATTTCATAAAGTATTGCTGTTTCCGAATAAAAATTTATTCTGGCAAATTACTGAAATATATTAATATGTCAGCCAATTGCCCTAGCGGCTAGCACTGTAACCAAGGGCGTAGCAAGAACGAAATGTAGAGGAGACCTATACAAAAATATTTTTTTTTCAGAACCAATAACTCACTTACTAAAAAATTGTTTATTATAGCTTAAAATTATTGTAACCAATAGAAGGCAATATTTGTGATATTTGTGATATTTATTGATGAAAGCATTTGTACAACTTAAGACAAGAACAGTCTTTTAAAAGTACATCAACTACATACATACATACATGCATGGATATGAATCAAATACAACTGGAAGTTAAAATATGTAACATGATTTGTTGAATTTATGAATAATTTTGTATATTAAGTAATACAGTTCAGCCTGAGGTTATAACAATACTGAACATTCTTAATCTTTAATAAGAGGATAAGAGTAGTTGGGATAAAGATTAATAGATTGAAAGCATGGGAGGAGGAAAAACAAAAGAATTCAGAGAATATTAATCCATCTCACAGAAGTAACGAAGAATTGCTGTTTTGTAGTTGCCTCTATTCAGTTCCATCTTTAGCGAATCAGGTAGCGTGTTCCAGAGTCTCACAGCGTTAACGAAAAACATCCTTGATGAGGTTAGATAGGTGTACTTAGGAACAATAAGGCTATGATGTCTTCGTGACACTGGTCGTATCAGTATGTCACAAAGGTATTTAGGTGTATTCCACTCCAGCAACTTGAATACAAACATGCAGTTTCTCGCCTCTAGATAGATAGTCGAAGATATCGCAACCCAGAATTTTATTTCTCCATGGAGTGATGTGATCGTACTTTCCAATACCATAGACGTAGCGTGTGACGTTATTAAAGGCCACCTCGATTTTATGTGCAGACGCTGAGTCAAGTTTACTATATACTAGTTCGGAATACGTTATCTGGGGTACGATAAGCTGAATGGCTAGCTTGCGTCTCGTTTCCAAAGGGGTAAATGATGCAGACATTTTCAAACTACGTAAGGTAGCAAAAACGCCGCTTACCACTTTATTAATGTGGTCGGTAGCGTTTAATCTGGAATTAACAACAAAGCCCAGATTTTTAATTTTGTCAGTTAACAAAAGAGCGGTGGTACCAATCCAAAGCTTCGGAATATCCTCGACATACACAGCATTACTACTTATCGGTAAAACATACGATTTAGAGGCATTTAAGAGTAAGCAGTTATCACGTGCCCATACAGAAATGGCGGACAGATCAGAATTAAATTTGAAGCACATGTCTTCAATTAGACCAATACGACTTGACAAGTATAGTTGGACATCGTCCGCGTACGCATGAACATTTACATACTGGCATACAGAGAACACATCGTTAACGAAAAGACTAAACAAGAGTGGTCCTAGGATAGATCCTTGCGGAACACCTGACGTAACAGCTCTGCACTGAGAGTAAGCACTTTCTACTTTTACCCTGTTGTACAAAAACACATAACCAGAAGTTCACAAAAGTTGATATATAACTATTCGTCTATTTGAATAGTAAACTTTTTACTGCGCATGTTTATTTTACGAGGAGGAAGCATCGGAAGCCTAACCCGGTCACTGTGAGACTTTAACCCAAACTAAACTTCCTACCGTCATGTAGCGTTCCCCTCCCGGTACCAACGTCAAGGATTTCGTCGGGATTATAACACTGTGTGACTGATAAAATTATAGACCTATTCTCTTCTTCTTCTTCTTCTTCTTATTTGGCGCTGTAGCCGCCAAATCGAGTTTAGCCAAGTTCAACAAAGCACGCCAGTCGTTTCTCTTCTGTGCCTCTTCCTCTGCTACCACCAGCGGGTTCCGAGTTGAATACTTTCAGAGCTGGAGCTTCGGTGTCCATTCGAACGACATGGTCAAGCCAGTGGAGCCGCTTTATTTTAATTCGCTNATTGGAAACGCCAAGTGAAGCCAAGTCCTTCTCCACCTGATCTTTCCATCGCAGTGGGGGCCTCCCTCTTCCTCTGCTACCACCAGCGGGTTCCGAGTTGAATACTTTCAGAGCTGGAGCTTCGGTGTCCATTCGAACGACATGGTCAAGCCAGTGGAGCCGCTTTATTTTAATTCGCTGTACGATGTC
>NW_016158834.1:0-50782 GCF_001687245.7 Rhagoletis zephyria | reverse complement strand
TACTGAGCATCTTTCTCTTTGACACCATGTCTGAAATCCCACGTGATCTGTCAAATACTAATGCATGAAAATCCTAACCTCAAAAAAATCACCCGTTAGCTTTATTTACGTATGTACAGTATCGGTCATATCAATTGCACCCCATTTCAAAGNTCATCGTTCCATCGTCTGCGGTACTCGCCGTCGCCAACGTGTAAAGGCCCGTAAACCTTCCGCAAAATCTTTCTCTCGAATGCTCCAAGAGCCACCTCATCGGATTCATCGGATCAATTGACTTTATTTCGCACCAGTGTTTTGTGAAGTCGGTTAAAAATATTGGAAATTAAAAAAAAAATCACTGCATAACTACACATTTCGGGTGCTCAGTTATAGCTTTATTTACGTATGTACAGTATCGGTCATATCAATTGCACCCCATTTCAAAGTGAGCTTGTTTACCACTTTTGTTTATTTTTTAAATCTGATTAAAATGTCGAAAATTTTGTTGAAAAATCGTTGAACTGCATATCAGGCTTTACCATAAACATTGCGCGCTTTATTTTGCAGCGACTTGACAGAATAAATAGGTATCCACGATCGTCAACAAATATAAATTTTCGACATTTAAGGGAGTTTCGTCTCTTTAGCCTACATTGAATTTCTGTAGGCCAACGATTCTCACCCATTTTGTCTTGTTGTCGCCAGCGAATACAGAACAAACATTTTTTCAAATTTTTCGTGTGCACTTTTCCACAAAAAAAAAACGTTCGAAAACCGTAGTAGAAAGCGTAGCAAATTTCTTAAGAACTGCGTACTGCCTCAATCAAATTTTACACAAGAAAATTCCTTAGCCATTTTTTGTACATCATTTTATATGGACTATTTGCTTTTCTTCAGAGCTGCATATTGGTCTGAAAAGATACAAATTTCACTAATAAAAATTTTAAATGTTCCTAAAACTTGCAAGTTTGAATTTAACTTTGCAGTCGGCACATACTGATGTGTCTATTGCATTTATGAATGTCTTAATGAAAAATACCTTCCTGAAGGAAAGAAACGCTATTCATTTTGTCGACTGGGTTCACTCATGCATGTGCAAAAAAAAAAAAAGAAATAAGCTCCATGTGTACATGTGAAAGCACAAAATCTGTTTTCACTCGCGAGCTCAAGGGCTGCACATACATGGTGTAATGAACATCATTCTTGCTGCACATATGTAGTAGGTGTACATATGTACATATATACATCAATATGCATTACTTAACAAAGCTAATTACTGTTGAATAGATAAAATGTCGCATCAGCCACAAGGTAAATATGTATTTAGACCCGATTGTGTATGATTTCCAGTTAGTTTGAGCAGTTTATATGTATCGGAGATACTAGGTACTATAAAAACTCGTACTTCAAACTGTATACGATATTAGTTCTAAAAGGTTGTAAGAGTGTAACTGCAAAAAATTTTTGCAATGTCAAGTAAATTGAGAACAATTCCATAATTGAATTGCCATGGTTTTAGATAAAAATTTCTTTCAGTTGTCCTACAATATGTCGTCACTTTGTTGGCGGTAACTTTTTGGTGCAGTGCAATCATACCTGATGGTCTAACAAGTCTAGATACCCCCGATAATTCTTCAATGCGTGCATGTATTAGCAAACCCTATGGCTACAAGGTTCCCGATTTAACTGATTGTGTTGGATACCTCCTATGTCATGGGGAAATGGTCATACAACAGTACTGCCCACCTGGCCAGCGCTTCAACACTACTTTACAGAGTTGTCAGAATGGAAAGTGCCCGCCGTGTAATTGCGACAATGGTGGTGGCGATGGCGGGGCGGGAATTGATTGCAGTACAGCTCCGAATGGCGCTCGTTTTGGGGACAGCCAACATTGCCGAGTTTTCTGGCAATGCGTGGAAGGAGAAGCCGTGCAGCTCTTCTGCGAAATTGGCATGTGGTACGATCGCGATCGATATGTGTGCAATTTCCCGGCATTGGTAACCAATTGTCCGGCCAATGAAGATTAATAAATTTAACGAATAAAAATATTAAAAACGGTTAAATAAAGAACTAATTGTACCGGTGGACATAACTTTTAAATAAAAAAATTCAAGGGTGCTTGAAAAGAATTGTGGCACATGGTTGCATTTTTTGTCTACGATAATTTGAATAAATAAGTTCGTTAAATTTAAAAATTTTTAAACACGAGCGATTTTTTATTTTTTTTTTGAATAAAGGAATTAAATTAGCCTGTTCCCGTACTTCAGGATTTGCAGGTTTTACAGGAACAGCTGTTTTCGCCTTTAATAAACCTTATGGGAACGTGGCATACGGGAACGACTTTGGACTAAATCCAGCAAAACCTGCAAATCGTAGACGTTCTGGAATGCACTAAAATACTTGTATTCGCAATCGGAATGCAATTGCAACCAGAGTCGATTTAAGAAACCTGACAGCTAGTACAATAAAAAAATTGAAATGTATGTTAAAGAAAGTCAGAACGACAAGAAATATACATGTATCATGATAAAAACATAGTAAGGTAGAACCGTTCTCTCAATTCGTCGGCCATGATTTTTTTTTGAAGTTTGCCAGCATTATAAGGGCTTTCTCAAGAGAGGAAACAAATGCCAAGTAAAAACAAAATATGTAATATCATTATAAAAAAATTTATTTCAAGTTTCAACTTTTGTACGAGAAGTTTATTTTGAATTTGTGGCCTTTCCCAAAGAGTTAGCCATAAAATATGACCTGCATTTATAAGGGTTGCAGAAATACCATCCATCTGTGTAAGGAAACGGATATAAAGTTTTTTAACTTTCCCCAAATCCCTTACATGCGGCAAAAATGGATTGAGGTTTGCGGGATCAACAAAGAGGACTTACCCAACCGTCCATTCGTATGTTCGATACATTTTTTCAAAAAGGACCTTTTGTACCGCAATCAAAAAGTCATGCTTTCTAAAAGTGCTGTCCCAAAGTAAATATATTCCTTGATTAGTGTATAAAAGTGACAATGTTTTCTTGTTAGTACGCTTGTGCAATACGCCATGCAGTCGCATATAGAAGTGGCATCTGGAGGGGAAGAAGCATCCACGGGTAGTCAAGATACGATTGCTACACAAACAGAGTTTGTATCATAAAACTAATATTATAAGTTGTCAATATCTCTCAAATTTCATACCACTCTTAATAGCGATTACATTGACCATTACTTTATGGAAAATATTGAATTAAAAAAAGTAATTCAGCGGCTCTGCGAAGAAAATGCTACCTTAAAGTTCAAATTAGAGCTGCAGCAATCGAGGCCTTCATGTTTTACAGAAACCCAGCAAAAGATCATGCAGGAAGCTATCATTTCGCCTCGATATGATATAAATGATATATCTTCGGCGATTTGTATTTATGCGGCTGGTCCTCGTTGTTACAAACTCTTGCGCAAGAAGGGCTACCCATTACCTTCTCCAACTACATTAAGAAGGTGGTCAGCAAAATTTGATGTGGAACCTGGCATCCAAAAGGAAACTCTAAGACATATGAGTGGTGTAGATTTAGAGTTTGAAGACAAAATATGCGTCTTGTCGTTCGATGAGATGAAGGTTCGCGAGGAGTGGTGTTTTGATAGGAAAAGCGATATAATAATTGCACCAAAGAGGCAGGTGCAGGNATAAGCCAACCAGTAGTTTTATGACAATATTAGAAAACCTAAATGGAGTTTTTGTTAAACATAATAGTAATACCTTAAACACTAATCCAGGTTATTTAAAAACATTGTTAAATCTTTCAAAACATATCCAAATTGATGATGATGTAAAAAAGAGATTCTTTGTTGGAAGGACATTTTTTAAAATCAGGTACCTCAAGAAGCCTGAAAATCGAGAAAAATGTATTAAAAAAATGAAGAAAATCATGACATAAAATTTCCAAGCCAATTGTTTTATTTCCCAAAAGGATTCTATTATTCACTTTATTTGTGCAGATACACACAAACATTTGCAAATTTGAAAATACATAAGTGCATATATGTGAAGATGTTACCAAAGAATTAGAGGGTACTTGAATATAAGCGTACTGAAACTCTACTAAAGCAATCCACTGGTTTTATTTGGGACAGGTTAGATTCCTTGCAACGGTGAATATTGGAGCATCCATTCTTTGGAGTAACGATGTCACGAAAGAATTCGGCGGTACTTTCGCTCAACATTAAATTATGTGCACAAATAAACATATATACATACCAGTTCACATGTAATTAAAATGATAGAACTGAGATCTGAGTATTATCGTGTTTTTATATAAATTTTTCACGCTTGAAAAGTTGTTTTTTTCATAAGAATATTTTTGATTTATGATTTGTTTGAATGGAAAAACAAAACCAAAATAAACAATGGAAATGAGAGCGGCAGACTAAATGGTTTACAAACGTCAAAAATGATAAAAGTGCCTCTCAGCGGTTCTACCTTACTATAGTTGTATCATGTACATGTATATTCTTTTCTTTGTCCATCTGAAAGAATTTTAAAAATTCTAAAAAAATTTATTATGTTTGAAATGCAACCGTGGACACCAGCTGGCAATGGAACTTGCAAATTCCTGCAAATTTGCGTCTGTGCAGAAATTTGCAAGTTTCTCAACATGAGAGAGAATTTTTTCTTACTCTGTGATATTTTGAGTGTTGGATTATTCTTGCTGGATTTTCGACGAACAAACCTTATGTGGGAGCAGGGTAAAATTCTTGTTAAATTTTGATCAGAAATCGTATTTCGTAAATTTTAGTGAATAAGAACAAATTCCTTTATAAAACTTAAAATCTGAAATTGCCCAAATATGTAACGAGATTAGAAAAGGTGTAGTGTGGAAACCATGATGTTTAAAAATGGCAACGTCTTGATTATAAAAAGGCAATAAGATGACCATCGAAAAAGAAAATAAGCCTAAGAATGGCGGCTTCTTGCGCTTATTTGCAAATAGAAAATTAACTCAGCATTTATACGGCAAATTTTACCATTTTGCAAATTGTCATTTGCAAATAATACGTGCTTATAAACGTAGTATAGGTATTTTTATGATTTAATAAAAAACTAAAGAAAAAATGCCAAGAAATTCTTGCCGTTTGAGCAAAAGCACACATAGCGTTATAGTATTGATGTTTTTAGTCCGGAAGGTTGAGGATTTAAGCCGAAATTGGACAGAGGTATGCAACAAAACAAAGGGTTAACGCCAGTTTTGGAAAAAAGCGAACACCAAAAAGGAAAGAAAAAATAATAACAAAATCAAAGATTGCTTTCAAATATGAAAACGCCAGTTACCTGGTACACTTTATATTAGGTTCATTCCTTATCTTTTTGGACTAAAATCTGAAAAGTGTCAAAATGCCAGAGCGTAAGCAAAATGCGCTCACTAAAAGAGAGTAACAGGAAAAGTAAAGGAACGCAAAAAACCAAATTTTTAGTCCAAAGAATGGCAACAACAAAGCTAACGTCAAATAAGAATGGAAATGTATGTACAAAACACATTCACACAAGCACAAGCACAATAAACACTTACTATATCAATTATTTTTTGCCTCCTTCCAATTTGAATTCACTTTTTTACTTTTTAGATTATTCTCACTTTTTGCGTATTCTTTAATTTCCGTTAATTTAAATTCAGTTGAGTTTGACACTTTTCAGGATTTTGCCAGAAAAAATTCTTCTGACTAAATCTGACTACTTCGGACTGATGAGAGTCGCTCTCACTGACTGTTGCTCTCTCATTTTTGCTGTCATTTCCGAGTTAAGGAACGCTTTTTGGACTAAATCTGACTACTTCGGACTTTTTCTGACTATTTCTGGGAGATAAGGAACGCGCATATTATTTCACTATGATAGAAAGCAGAGATCAGCTACAATGTGTATTAATGAAATTTTACATTCCTTAGAGGAAAAGAAGCATTATAAGAAAAAGGTATTTTTTTTTTTTTTTTTTTNAAAAAAGTTTTTTTTTTTTTTTTTTTTTTTTTTAGATATATCTGATGCTTTTTATTGTGGTGATTTAAATATTCTTCAACAGATTTTAAAGCGTTTGGGTATTGACTCAAGAATTGGTAATTGGGTATATATACATATATATTTTTTTCTTTGAGGAAGTTAACTCTTGGAGGTCATATGGTAGAGATTAATAATGGCATTCCGCAAGGAAGTTGTCTCTCCGATTTTGTTTAATTTGTATACTGCAAAACTTCATAACATTAATGATTACAATACTTCGTTATTTCAATTTGCTGATGATTTGGCTATTGTGTCATATGTTTTAAATGAAAATGATGCTATTTTAAATTTGGCTTCAAAGATCTCTGATATGCAGATTTTGTGCAGCTCGCTTAATTTAAGTTTTAACTCAAATAAAACAAAGTTTGTGTAATATGACAACCAGTTGCAGGAATAAATTTAGCATTTAAATGATTCTAATATTGAGCAAGTGGATAAAATTATTTGGCTTGGTAGATCAATAAAAGCTAATTGTACTATTGGTGGTCAAATTGAGAGAGTTAAAAATGTGGTTGTTATGGGTAGAAATCTTTTAGTCAAATTAACTTCTATAAAATCGGGTTTAGCTCCTACGGTATCTTTAAATTTGTTCAAAGTGTTTATTAGATCTAAACTAGAATAAGCAATTACTACCCTGCAGTGAAAAATTATCAATTGTTAAAACTAACCAACTTATAGTTAGCTTTTTGGCGAGATTTTGATCAATACCTCACTTAAAGTGAATTGTAAAGTCGTGCAGGAGTCATGCAGACGCAATCGGGAGTTGGTTTTCTTTACAAGTTTCTATTAAATATCCTCATACAAAAATTACTTTCAATACACTTTTTTTCTGAACTTCGCAGATTCTTTTTCATATTCAGGACAAATAAAAGGAAGATCGAAATTTTATACTATCATTTTGAAGTTATGTCTGACGGTGTTCGAATATGGGGCTACCCAGAGCAGAATATGTAAACAAATATGAAATGTAATAAAATAAAGTAAATAAATAAGTAAACAAAAAAGTAAAAAAAACAAAAAAATATTTTATTTTTCTTATTGATATTTTATGTCCAAAAGTAGTTAGTTACAAGTTAGTTGACATGTAATGCAGAGGTATCCAGGTCTGACTTTTCTGCGGCCATCGCCCCACAAAAGTAGTTGGCTTTTTTCGAACAAAATACACAGTTAATAGTTAGTACTAGTGTTCGCGTAAACAGACTAAAGTTAGGTATAAGCTAACGTCACTCCCTGCAGGGATACCTATGCTAATGCACCAAAGGGTTGTTTAGGTGTTCCTCCAAGTACTCCAACCTTAACTAGGTATGCTTTGGCATGTGAGTTGCCTCCCTTAAAAAGAGCTGAATGGTTAACTGCTAATTAGATGTTAAGCAGTGGTTCATAAATTTTTATTTAAGATATAAATTAGTTAATGGCAATGTATTAACCCCAGTTATGTTATAGTTATGTTTTTGAGAAGTTTGGGAATTTATTGTGTAGAATTAATGTTAATGTTGCTTTTTTTAGGCAAACAGATGTGGTGATCTCCGAAATAGTGCTATAACTTCTACCGCTTAGACTTTGTTGCTTTTTCAATTTTTCCTAATAAACAATCGTGGTACAAAGCTCAATAAAAATATTAAAAACAAATTTTATTTTAAGGGATTCAGATCTTAATGACTCTAAAATTAATGTTTCTCATGAATAATTGGAATCGATTTATTATGAAAAAATGCAGATTTTTTAAATGCTACGTATGCTTCGGTTAGTGATAACCAGGGAACGGATTTTATGGAAATTGCCTTTTTTTCTGCTAAAGAGATAGAGTATATTCGATTAAGAATGTCCACGATTTAGCTTTCCCTGATTCCATATATACACATTTGATGTTGCCTTTTTTTGCCTTTTTTAAGATATTTGCCATTTTTTTGCCTTTTTTATGATATTTGCCTTTANAACCCTTAAAATTGATTTACGAAAAAAAGAAAAATGACAACAAAACAACAGGCATGGACACTCCGAACACACCAAAAAGCACCACCAGGGCAAAAATCACTGACTTTTACCTACCTGCAGGCAAAAACCATACAGCGACAACATAATGCATGTTAATATCGAAACAGCGAAGATGAACCTATTACCTGCTCAAAAAAATGGGCACCATGGCATATCTAGTAATTAATCATCGACGAAAATCACATTACCTAAGATAAATGAACATAAATTAGGGACAAATCTCGAACCAGACAGAACGAAAAATGACACTGAAGATGGCACAACGCCGAAACCGGTTTGTCTGCAAACCAAACTTGACAAGGGATGACGGAAATTCGTTCCAAAATAAATCATCTTACCACCCTGTCGGAAAAATCAACCAACACCAACACACAAGATGGAAAATACTAGTTTTCTATGAAAATTGCATCGGAAAATAACAAAATAAATCAGCTGTTCATAAAACTAGCAACTTCTTTCTTCNTTAGTTTTCTAAAAAAATTGCATCGGAAAATAACAAATTAATCAGCTGTTCATAAAACTAGCAACTTCTTGCTGGTTTTGCGTTTTCGTACTTTCTTGCATATTTCACTCATTGGGAGTAAATATTGGCTTACCCTCCGAAATTTGGTTACTGGCAAGTTACTGGATATTTCTTGCTGGAGAATACAAAAACACAACTAATGTCATACGCTATTTGACAGCTGGCGCTTGTCGCTGTCGCGTTTAATGTGTTTTGACATTTATGATTCAA
Source organism: Rhagoletis zephyria (assembly GCF_001687245.7). NCBI lineage: Eukaryota > Metazoa > Arthropoda > Insecta > Diptera > Tephritidae > Rhagoletis > Rhagoletis zephyria. Next base: position 42,047 of record NW_016158834.1, on the reverse strand, counting down.
TGAAACAAACGCGATCTGTAAACAAGGTAATTTAAAATTTGGTTTTTATTAGATGTAAATTAGTAAGGTATTCCCTCATTGTGCAACTCAATATGTTAATCCTTGGCATTGTACTCAACATTACAACTATAAAAAGCTGAGGAAGAAACTGAAGTTTGGGAACTGGCGATTGCACCACAGTGCTTATGATTGCTGGACCAAACGTAGTGCGCCGTTTTCGAAGGACCTACGTCTTAATTTAAACTCGAATACCGATAGTAATCAACTGCAAAATGAAGTATGAAAATTGCGTTGAAAAACAAACAATANGAAGTTTGGGAACTGGCGATTGCACCACAGTGCTTATGATTGCTGGACCAAACGTAGTGCGCTGTTTTCGAAGGACCTACGTGTTAATTTAAACTCGAATACCGATAGTAATCAACTGCAAAATGAAGTATGAAAATTGCGTTGAAAAACAAACAATCGAATACACACACACCACCGTTCCGGCCTCAATGCGCAGTCCTTATTGGAAATACTTTGGGTTTCCTTCAGACAGTGCTAATAAAATTTTAACGCGGCAAAAGATTATCTGCACGCTTTGTGGTACTGCCATTACTTACAACAAAAATACATCCAATCTTCGCACGCACCTAATTGCGCGGCATCCGGAGCGACTGCATGAAATGCATCTGCAGCAGCGGCAGCAATGCTCAACATATGCCGGCTTGGAAGAGGGCGACAGTAATGATGTCTCAACAGATGTTTTAAATGAAGTTGAATTAAATGAAGAGAGCGAAGTAAAAGTACAAATATGTAAGCGCTCAAATTCGCTCGACCATGATGAGGGTAGTGCTTTAAAAATTAAACGACTGACCTCAAATTATCGTGCAGTCAATAAAATAACATTAACAAGTGATCAAGAGGTCAGTATCTAATGCTAAGTAAACTTACTTTCATGCTTCAAATGCTATTTTACAGGACTCTCAATATCAACATGAAAACACAGGGAATGTAAAAGCAATTCCAAACCATCAAAAAATTAATGATGTGAATGAGCACGTCGTTGTTAATAGAAGCAGGAGTGGCTACGAGTTTCTTGATTCAGAACCAGTTAACGCTTTGACAACAACTGGAACCGAAGATGTGGTCATTCATTGTGCTGATGATTTCAGTGTTGATACTGTACACAATGAAGCACATGAATTCGTAGAAGACGAAGCAGTTACGCTTGAAAGCGAAATCACGCAGAAATCTTTGATTGACGACTCAAGTAGTTCCTCATCCGGTCACCGCGGACAATCGAAAACATCCAGTGCGTTGCAAAACAGAACTTCTTACGTCGAAGGGCTTGCAGGCATGCTGGTCACCGATCTATTACCGTTTAGTGTTTTGCAGGGGTTCGGCTTTAAAACTCTTCTTAACTCAATTGGAGCTCCTAATGTAGATAAATATGAAATTGAGAAGAAAGTACAGGATGACTTTGGGCAAATGCAAGATATTCTAAAAAAATATATTTCACAAAACATTTTGCAAGATCATAAACCATATTCACTTAGTATTGAATCTTATATTAATAACGAAGAGGAGAGCATTGCTAGCATTTATGTTAACTTTCTTAATGTTGATTATGAAAGGAAATTGGAAAGTGTTCTATATGAAGAAATTGTCTGTAACGGCCCAATAGACTTGGAAAATGCTTTGCTAGAATTCGATCTGAGCCGTTGTGCTGTAATTGTAGCAATGGTGGACGAGAATTCAGTCGTAAACGAATTCGCCACAACTCATGGTAGGTTTTCTCAACTTGAATTTAAAAACGTGGTCAAATGTCTGTATGTTTTAATTAGAAATTGAAGTGGTGCCATGTTTGGATGCATTACTTACTCGGTGTCTTGACCTAATATTCGAACAGAATGTAGTCTTAGAGGTGCTTCACAGGATTTTTAAACTATATCAGGTATTTGTAAACGTCATAGTATATTATAAGACTGCAGATATAACGAGATTATCAATGATTTTGTAGTATCTTAATTTGACAGAATTGCCATCCCATTGCTCGTGGTCGAAGCTAAAATTTATTAAAGATTTCCTCGACAGCTCATTAGCGAACGATTTGGAATGCCAGGATATGGCGTCAGAGTTGGAACCTTTCATAGCATACATAAACCCTTTGAAGGTATATACGAAAAAATAAACTCTCAGTAAGAAAGATTAACTTAGTTTAGCCAATTTTTTAGACTTAGTCAAGAATAAGCTGTGTAAAAAGTAGGCTAACTTTTGACTTATGTAAGTCCAAAAAATAGCTAAACCAAGTTGAGTTGGAGAAACCGGGCTGGTTCGAGGCATGTAATAAAAGCGGCATTACTGCTGTACTGATGAAATTTTGCATCACTGTTGCATGTGCCCAACTGACAATACGTTGCTAGAAATTCACACTGAACGTGATACTCTAATAATTCGCGCAACACTGCGGTTGTGATTGCAACTCGAAAAAGCCCATAATTAATATTAAGCTGTCCTAAAGAGGAGGAAAAAAGCCTTATCAAAAGATGTGATGATTTCCTAATCAGACTTCTAATATCACTCTCAATATATTTTATTCAAGCGATTGGCACAATAATGACTATTGTAACTGTTCACCATAATACTCTTCATAGATTACATTTGATACAATAACCACAGAATCGTTACCGCTCTGTACACTTGTTCGGCCATTGATTACGAAACTTTTCGAGGAACATTTCTTAGTATTTAACACAGAGGGTAATGTTTACCTGGAGTCTGCGCAGAAAGTAGTCAATGTTGAACTACGCAACAGGTAGGCAAAATGTTTTTTTTTTTTGAAAATTAATAAAATAATAATGTGTGTTTTGGTCCGGTAACTTAGCCTGACAAAGTGTTCATATTTTTCTGAGGCAGTAATCTTTGATCCGCGCTTTCAACATGACTTTATTCAGCCCAATAGTCAACAGATATGTGATCAACGACAAAATGCCACTTTTGATAGTATTCAACGCCAAGACATAGTGGCGGCAATTAAACAGCGGTTTCAACGTTTAATACCGACGTCAGATACACAACTAAAAGTGGGACAAAGCCAGCAACATGCCTTACCACAGATAGTACCAAAATCAAGTGAGTAACTATGTAGCTAGGTAAACTTCTCATGAAAATTATTTTAATTATTATTTTTTTCGTTTACAAGGTTTAAGATCTTTTTTTCATCGCATTAGCGATGCAGCGGGCGCAGCTAATCGAAAGCATTCCAACAATCCGATTCCGAAGCTAACCCAACCAGAAAGTGCTATCGATGTAGAATTTAATCGATACAAGTGTGAGTCAACATTAGATTTAGAACAATGCCCGATAAGTTGGTGGCAATTGCAAGCCCAACAATATAAGCAACTGTACGAAATCGCCAACTACTATCTGAGCGTTCCATGCTATGCGGTACGTTCACCGACGATAGGCGATCATGAAGAAACGGTGGTAAATAGCAGAAGTGTGCGGTGGCAAAGGCGTAGGGCACTTCGACTTCAACACCCTGTCGAAAAGTGTTTGTGGTATTTACACTATAATCGAGCATTATGTGATAAGATAAAACAATCCAAACAGTTTTGTTAACGGATGGGAAAAGCAGAGAAACGTGAAAATGGTGACAACTGGTGCTCCTATTTTCAAAATAGCCTTAACGCTTCACTGTATCCATAGTTTCAACTTAGTTATAAAATCTGGTAAAATATTTTGTCGCTATCTAATTAGCACAAGCATGTTTAGTTTTTAGTATGCTATTTTTAAGTCGCTCTTATTATAAGGATACATATTTTTTCAAAAAAAGAAGTTCATATAATATACATTTTTATATGTTACCGGCCAAACTCGATCTTAGGACAAACTAGTTTTTCCTGGGCGAAACTAGTTCTATCTAGATTCGATACATCCGTCTAACGCGAAATCAGGTTGGACGCAACAATATTGTAGACTGCGTAGTTGGAGTTGGACTGATGAGGGTTATTTCTATGAAGTGCGGCCGAAGGCCGCTTACGCAGAAAGTAGTTCTGCTCAAAAATAATGTGGCGCTTGATCTAGTTTAGCTTAGTCAAAACTAGTTTGTCCTAAGATCGTGTTTGGCCGGTAACATATATAACGTAAATAGCGAACAATAAATAAATATAAATGTTTATGTTCTTGCTCGTATCAAAAAAATTAGTTCCAGGTAAGCTCCTTATTTTTTAGAAATAGGGGCAGTTTCATAGGGTTAATAAAGGAATGAGATAATTCTTTATTATTTATAAATCAACGTATTTCACATTTCTTTATTATTTCAAAAAGATATAAGTTTAGTAAATAATAATCATATAAATACTTGCTACATTCGTGTATGTTTGTATATTTGTTATAATTCATTTATTGTTTTATTTTTTCCTTTACTTGAAGTTTGGCATTAGGTGGTTTATTTCCCCATTTAAACTTCATCCCTAAAATTTTTACGGCAGCAAGCAGTTCTAAACATTGTTACACACGTTAAAGGAGGATATAATCTTAAAAAGAGTAAACCAATGTAAAATATAATACATAAAGACACGAATACGGATTAAATAAAATTTGATATATGTAGTTAAATACATAGTACATACAATATTTCTCCCAACAATAAAATGTTCATTTTGTGTATGTTTGTATATGTATTGAAATTACAAAACAAGAAAATGCATTGCGCATATGTATGTAGCTCTTCTCATCATATTTCTCAATTTATTAGTATGTATAACTATTTAAACTAGCGTAATCATGCAAGTATACTACCTATGTAATATTGCTTTATAGACTTACACATGTATTTTCATCCATAAACTACATACATACGTATATATGTATATAAATGTAAATGTATGAATTATGGTGCATAATTTTTAACTCGAACTGGAAGTGGAATAAAATAAATACTTTTTGTAGTTTCCACATATCTTAGCAAAGACGCATGTAAAGTATAATTTTAAAATACCTTGTCTTAATTAAATCAAATCTTTTTAAGCGGCACGCGCTCGTTTTCTACGCATATTGCCGAACTTTTGATTTTGTTCTGGATGTTAAGAAATGATATGTAGTACAATACGAGCGTGATCGCTGACCTCGCAAACCTATTGGGTGCTTGTAAATAAGCACGAGCTCTAATATCGCAATAAATTTAAATATCGTCACCTTAATTCTTAAAGGCCTAACCCAACACTATTTATTTATTAAAGTACAACTTCAAGAAAAATTTTACAGTGTTAGTACCAAAGGAGTTACATGCCACTTTTTAAAAATCCCTACCGGTTTTGTATAGTGTTTTCTGCTTCTGTAAGAAAAAAATTTGTTGGCTAGAGCACTTGTGAACTAATATAACGATATATGTATATATATGTACATACATATGTATCTGACAACTGAATTAAAAGTTTTAATAAATCTAAAAGGGTGTTTCGAGTTAAAAACTTATGACCCATACCTGCTTATGTCTACTAACTATATTTTATCCACTCAATATCCGCATATGATTGTTTTAATACTTGTGCATACGCTCGTTAACATATGTAGAACAAGTGGAATATAGAATGCGCTTCGCGAACCAAAAACTGAAGAAGCAATTTTGGTGTGCTAAGCAACGGCTGGGTCACCAAGAATTCACCTCTTTCACTGCTTCATACGCCTTTGGAACAGCAGCCCACTCGTTTTTGAAGGTTCTAAGTTAAAATTTTTTTTTTTTTAAATTCCCTAATTCAATTTTGGTTTTGTTAAACGTCCGTACTCAAACGGAATCGCAAAATTGAATTTACTTTGTTTTCATTTGCAATAAATAAATTTCAGCTGCGGCTTTATTACATGAATGTACGCGTACATAATATACATATATGTAAGTAAATTTTCATTTAACCTTAATGGAGCACGGATTTATGGGAGGACCATGTGACCTGGGCATTATGTTAAATAGGAAAAAATATTGAATTTGCTCTTGAAATGCTTTGAACTTGATAAAGACTAACATAAAAGATTAAAATCACATTTTAAAATTTTCACTGCTAATATTCATAAGCTGACAAGACTTATTCATTCTTATTTGTTTTCATTTCGAATTGTTTTAAACAATAGTTCGATATCTGATGTAAACAATTTTCAAATACAAGAACAAATAATAGGCTACAATCACAAAATATGATTCTAATGGTGATGTGTTTCAAGTATTGCTTACTATTTCGTCGCCGGTTTCTCTCGAAATACTTCGCAGACGAAAAATGCTTCTTTATGATAATTTCAATATATTTTGCGTTGAGTTAAATGATGCAGCAGCATGTTTTGCATTCTTAAATTTTCCCGGGTTGGCTTTTAATTTTTACTACATTCTTTTTTTAGTTGTTCAAAAATGATTTGATTTTATTTACGTATGTAGTGGTTCCACATAATTTGCCGGATAAAGCCCAACGCGCCCATTCATACGTCCTTTGCACCAACCTTGCTCATCTTCATCTTCAAGCTTCTCGAAGACATCACCTTAAATATATTTGAAAAGAAAATATACATATTTACTTATATATAAAAATAGTGTTTCGAAAAGGCACACGACCTAACCTTGTTTAAATGTTAGCTCATCATCTTCTGCGCCTTCATAGTCATATAAAGCCTTGACTGGTACACCTTTTTCTCCATTATCCACCAACACGTTATCACCTTCATCCCATTCCTCCTCTTCTTCGAATGGATTGACGTCGGGTTTGCCATTCCCATTCCTGAAATATAAAAAAAATACTCCAAATTAGCCCCAAAACGGTCAAAATTATGACGACGGTAATGAGAAAACAATGCTCAATGCGTGGGTATGCAAATTTTTTCCGCACACAGTATAAATGTTCACACTTGACTTAGTTTTGATTATTTCTATATTTATGGGGATTAACTTACGTTACGCTTGAATTGCGATTGTTTGAAGCCGATGCTGCATTTGCGCTTTTACCGATCGCCGCAGCCGATGACGCTGTCGCTGTTGTAGGCGAAGACGCAGATTCTTGTGGCATGGATTTTCCACTAGATTTGCTCGAATTTGCCGATGATTTCTTTAAGCTATTCGTGTTATATTCCTGTAAACAAAAAAAAAGTAACCATTTGCAAACGGTCAGAGCAATATTATAAATACATGCGGGTCCTCAGAAACAGGACGCTGATTGATAAGTGTGATTGCTGCTGCTGGAAGAGCCTCCTTTGATTTGCTGCCCTTTGCTATATCTCTGAACTCTTCGGTGTATTCCTGAAGCAATGTAAATTAAAAGTATGTGCATATGCATGCGGAGCTATAAATTCTACTTACGACAAATGAGGGCCAATTCATAGCCATATTTACACCGTGATTATTTGACCACCACTTCAGATCCTTCTGCTGATCTGCATTATTTATGGTGTGATAGAACTCTTCGTATATTTGCGGCAGACTATGGAGTTCAAACGTATTATAAAAATAGGTGCAAGCTTATGTCAAAGGCAAAAAAGAAACAACTCACGTACCATTGCACCTTGGTGAGGTCCAGGCACGCGTGAATATTGAATAGAACATCTTTAAAGAAGACCAATCGTGTCCTCTCCATGGCTTGGCACTTTTCAAACACTGAAGTCATATCCTCGATATATACCGAATTATATTTGGTAATCTCTGCGATGGCCTGCTCGTATTTCTCCCGACATTTTGCAACTTGATCTTTAGTTTTCTGAACACGATCGTGCATTTTTTTGACCTGCGAATAAAGAAATAAGTATGTAAATATAATATTTGAAATGTGTATGCTATGTACTTGTAAATGCATAAATAAAAATACTGAATGAGGAATAAATTAAACAGAAATGAAGAATTTTGCTCGAGGATAGCCATTTTCATTGGAAACAAAGTATACACAGCACGCTGCATTTCCTCATCTAACGCTTTCAGAATTGCCAAAAAATGAAAGATTTAACTATTGATATGTACCCAGACATTTTCGGGTTATGTTTTTAAAATTTACATTGATCCAAAAATTTTAGATAATTCTAAACCTGTTGTATTGTATATAAAGTTGTATTTTGTTTAGTTTTAGGATTTGCTAAATGACATCTATACCAATTAAAAGCTTGGCCATATTATATGTCTACACTGCCTTCTTGCTTCACATATGCTCAACAAATTACTCATTTGTATTGATTTTTAAATAACCTAACAATGTGAGTTGCGAAAGACCGTTATGTTTGCCTTGACACGCAAACAAAAAATCGCTCTTATCTTTAATAAATAGGCAACAATGCGGGAATGTTGATAAAAAAGAAACCTACACATGAGAAACGGTGTCGAATCGGTGAAGCAAAGTTAATAATTTCTTCATTTGCAGTTCCCACCGAGCAACTAACATATAAAAAACTGTATGGTAGCGGTCAAAGGGTTAATACAATCTTACTGATTCTAAGTGTTGATACATACTTGGTCCGGTGATAGTGAACTATCCGCCGTGGCATTCCGTTCTTGATTGGTGGCACTGCGCTCCGTTTTGCAGGCAGCATGGTAATCAGACTTTGTCTTCTCTACTTTTGCTAGCAACTTAGCCCAGGGCTTTTGCGCCTTCTTAAACAAATCTTCCATATCCTTGCGTTGCTTGATTTGCATAAGCGTGTGATGATAATTGTCCTTTTGCCAACCTTTTATTTGGCTGCTCACGTCGTTGCATAAATTTTCTTTGATCTTCATGTGTACGTCACTGATGCGTTCAGACTCGGTGAGTACGCTTTTCCAGGCAGCTTCCGTAGTACCATATTCGGGGCCTTATTAATTAGAAATTAGATGTTAAGTGAAAGCATACTATTATGTCGCAAGGTTTGAAATAATGGCAACGTAATACCGAATTTCTGCTAGATATTGAAATGATAAAAATTACAATTACATTTTTTAGTGCTCAACTTTGTCATTCAAATTTGTATTATATCAACGCCCTATGAAATCCAGGCATTGCATTTAAAGCTAATTTGTAAACAGAAAATTTATAAAACTTAAGTCAAGGCGAATTAATATATATTATGTATTAATTATACATACATAAATTCGCCTTGACTTAAGTACTGTATAATTTGCGGTGCATTGAAACCAAAATTTATATACCTAATAAAATAAAAATTTCCCTTATCAGAACATTAGAAGCCCATACTGGTGGTATAAGAAAGTAATAAAAGAGTAGGTATTTTCCCTGAACCTTAAAAAACAGTTATAAACCTATATTCAACTGTAAATACTTGAAATCAAATCAATACGTGTTTAAGAACTCTAATAAGTTTTTACATTTTTGTTGTTTTCTAACTAAATCTTCATATGAATTGATAAATGCGTATACGGGTACGATATTTACCAATACCAATCAACAAATGCAAATGCGATTTCATTTGATTTCAAGCCTTTTCGACATACTAACTGATTGCGAAGTTTCTTAATGAAAAATGTGTGTCGATCTTAGGTGTGTGCTACACCTATGTATGTATGTACATCTGTTTATATGTAAGTACGTACTGTACAATCGCAATCGATTTTTGAAACCTTTAATATGGTACCCGTTGTGACAACGAAAAGAAAAGTGGCTCAAAATAAAGTTAGATAAAATGTGTAAACAGAAATGTATCTAAACAATAGGTAAAGTGGCGTCTAACTGAAAACATGGGTGGCCGGTAAAAAAGTAGATAGATAGCTTGGCATCAAGCCGGGGTGACGTCTTGGGTTACACTCGCCCGCATTGTTGCCCGTAAAATAATAAAAACATATGTATGTATGCATGTACATTAGACTGCATCACTTCCCATACAAAAAAAAATCGCTACTGTGTTTCCATCGGAATTATAAAATCCATTATATTTTAAGACTACCACCAAAATATTTCGGAAGAATATTAAGATTTACGTGTGCTGGACTGATTTGAAAGGTATTTTCTCACCCTTTTTATTTATTTGCTAATACACGCATTTTTTGCACAGAAATAAAAAGAGCGAGAAAATTCCTTTCTACTGAGACCACATAAGTCTTAATCAGTTTTGGCCCAGTTATTCAAGTTTTTCGTAAAACAATCTTTAAAAAAAGTTAAAAAAAATTGCATCAAAAACGTCATTATTACGATTCCGTTGAGAAGATTTTTATGCAAATTTTTTACGCTTAATCTATTGTTATCTGAGGGGATTTTTTTTTTTTTAATTCTTTAAGAAACTATTTATATTCGTAAAAACCTACATTTTTGGAGGTATTTTCAAATCGGTCCAACTGACGTAAATCTTAATATTTTTCCGAAATGTTTTGGTGAACGTCTTAAAATCAGAGGCCGAAAATAACCCGGCCATTTATTCCTGTGTCACAAATTGTCATTTATTTCTTGTCATAAAAAATAAATCACTCACAATAACTGTTATAACAAGCTTATCTGCATTTGGTAGACTTTTATTTGATTTGTTTTTATTTACGTTTCGAATTGACCTTTTGTTTTATTTTTCTGTTTTAAATGCAACAGTATCCAAGTGGGTATGATAAAAATACTGAGTGAAGTGCTTCGATAGTTTGCTTCTAGTTAGTATAGTTGACTATTTAGTGAAGGGAAGAAAATGGGCGGAAAATCATGCGTTGAATTCCGCAGCTTTTTTATGACTTGGATACGAGTAGTGATTAAAAAGTTTCAGTGTGTAAAGTTTGTAAAAACTTTATAACGGTGATCATTTAAGTGAAAACAAAAATAGTTTTACTTGCTATTCTTTATAGTTTGTTTTACTTCGTTGCATTTTCATCATATATTTTCTCTGCACCATAACTAAATTTACTAACTCACCTTTTCAACAAAAAAAAAAAAAATTCCATAAATAACTTCGATAAGCCTTTAGTTTCGTTAGCGATTTCATTGCTCACAGTCATTAACCGTAAGCTCCCCGCATAAAATGCTTTCATAGTAATATATCACAAAAAGTATCAAATAAATGGTTAATGATAAAAAAAGATACAATAATGATATTCACCAAATTGAGCAAGTGGCCTGGCGCTCTGGCAAAATAGCAGGTAAGCTCAAGCAACGACAGTTGCCAATATTCGGTGCTTGAGTTGATTTGCTCTATTGCCATACTGCCAGGCCACTTGCTCACTTTGGTGAATAGCACTAATGTGTTTAATGTGGACCAGTTATTTTCGGTCTCTGCTTAAAATAAAATCGATTTTGTAATCCCGGCGGAAAAACCGCAACTTATTTTGGTGATGCAGTCTAATATACATACATACATACATGATTGTATGCTCATAATATAGATGTACTACAATATGCAGCCAATGAGCGATGACAACAAGTGTAATGATAATACAAACGACATTCGTATATCAATGACAGTTCGCGGATACCCCACATCGACTGCGATGATGCAAATTTGAGCGTCCGCGCTAAATGCTAAACGCTAAACAGTGTGACTAAAAACATGACTTCATTTGACCAATTAAAGTTTCTAGTCACAACTATGGCCGCTCGTTGTCAGCAAACACCGATTATGGAATCTAAAGGTTTATGTGTTTGCTTATTGCACTTGTCTATGTACAGGGGTACATTAGGATGGCGCATAACAATGTGAATAATTTATGAATTAATCCAGAACTGTCGCTCAATAGACAGATTCAGATAAATTCATATTTGTACTTTTCATTTATGTACATACAAACATACATACATAGCAAAAACTTTTTGCAAAAACTTAAATTGCTTAAATACAACATAATCTACAACTATTCTACGCGCTCGTTGTTTTATTCAATAAATATTTTCTAATTTAACTTTTTAACCGACTTCAAGAAAGGAAGAGGTTATCGGCGAAATAATTTTATTTCTTTTATGTATGTATGTTACCGCACAACTCAACCGATTTCTAAAATTCATTTTTTTTTTTTAGGTAAAGGTAGTAGCTCAGGTAGTATGCTTGCATATTGTATGTACAGTATCGGTCAATAAAATAGCACCCCCATTATTGAATTAATTCATCTTTCATATTGCATTGTTATAGGGTTCTGAGTTGAGTTTGGCGGACTTTCCAAATGCATTATTTCTAAACTCTAATTGATGGAAATTTGCAATTTGAGCAACTTAGTTCCAATTCGGCATTTCAACGTGGAAAAAATTGTTAAAAATTAATTGCAAGATTTGTTTACACCCAAGTGAAAAATAATAAAAGCTTGTAAAAAAGAAAATACAAAATGTAAACTGAAATTCCTTTGTACTTTGTAGTAAAGAAATGCTTATGTACATGAAACGTATCTGTGCACATCCCACCTCTAAGGCGATACAGCATAAAACCGAACGAAATAATACTGAAGGAACAAACAAAAATCGATTTGATATCGGGGAAGTGAAAATACCGGCAAATTACTGAAAAAAAAGAATGAACAGCTTACAGAAAAACCTAAATTTCGCGACAAAGTGTGACCCACAATCTTAAACAAAAACAAAAAACTCAACAATAACAGCAATGGAACCAATAGGCACAATAGGCAATAGCGTATAGAACGCAAAAGTAGCGAATAGTGCCAGTACCTAAAAGTAGTACAAAAACCGCGCAGCAAAAGAATGTGAATAGTTGTTTTTTGCTTTAGCAACCAACTTTAGTGATATCCAACGCGAATGCTAAAAGAATTTTTGCTAAAGCAGCAAAAAAGAACAAATTTTATTAACGTATTTTTATATGGTCCACTTATGGAGTCGCTATAAATACATACTAGCAGTTTATATGTAGTAAATCAATGCATACTTGTATGTACATACATTATGGAAACATTTAGATACAATACTACCATTCAAACAATGTAAACAAAACTGCTTACAATTATACACTTGTATGCTTAAGACGTTCATAAATCATAGTACAAAATAACAAAAACAACAATACAGCCCTCGCATACCAGTTACGACCTCAACAGTTATTTTATCTAAAATTCTCTAAAATTGCTTTCAAAATTAAATTATGCTATTTTGCTCCTCGAAACGGTTTACATCAACGTTATTACGCGAATGATAGGCATCTGGATGTGTGTATGTATGTATATGTTCTTATTATTAAAAAGTTTTTAAAACATCTTGAAAATTCTGTATTGAAAGGCATCAGTTTTCAAGACTTTTTTCTTATCTTTATTTTAATTTAATTACCTTTCTCGATGAGTTCACCCCATTTCTTCGACCACGCACGTAAACTCTTTGCGTAACCCTTTTCTATATCAGCACGTTCTTGTATTAGAGTCTGCAAGTCATTGCAAAGCCTATTAAGAGTCGTAAAAAGGCATTTATTTATTTTTTACACTCATTTTTATAAAGCTTCTTCTCAACTCACTTGTATCCGTCTTCGATACGTTTGGTGGTGCGTTTATAATTGCCAGGTTCCCAGAAAGAATCACTTCCTGCCTGCAGAAGGTGATCATCGCTGTGATGCGACATGACCTATAAAATTATAAAAAACAGCAGTTTAGTAGTTGTTGACAGTTTGCGCAAACAAGTAGAAAAAAGTATGAATTTTAAAAAGAATAAATACACATTTTTCGAAGCACATTGTAGCAGTTTTTTCTACTTGTATCTTCTAGATACGCTATCTCCACACTTTATTTGCGATAGAAATTTAAAATAAGTGCCAGGCGAAAAAAAAGTTATCATTCAGCAAAAACCGGACTGAAACAACAACAAAGTTCATTCGTTACACGAGCGCGAGACTATCAGATGTGTAATCATAAGGTAAATTTATCTCACTGACGCCACTAACGCTAAAGCTACTACAGAATATCAACCTGCCAACCAAACGGGCGCTATCGAATTTGACGTCAATTAACTGCGCTCGACCAATAAACTGGGCAGATTTGAAAACCGAGAGAGTTGCTGGAGCGCCGAAGGTCGGACGGCAATGGAAATTTTAGTATTAATTTGTAATTCGCATTTGAAAAACTAAGAACATTTGCTTACATAAAATATTATTTAATTTGGAAAGCTCAGTCTTAATAATGGTATGGCACTGATAGCGAACAGAATCTATGATTTCAATTACACGATAATACTCGATTTATACGATGATAACCAATCGCTAAGGTGCCGGCGAAAACGAAAGAAATTTTCTTTGAAATGGAAAGCGGAAAAGGCTGAAGAGACTCGTCGGAATGCTCGCGCCGGGTTGGTGCACCAAAACTCACTGACTACACCTATTCTATTTGCCAACACAATGAACCGCAGTCAAAGCTAGTCATTAAATTTTTGTTATTCTTTCTACATACCTATCTACTGTTATGTACATAAATACTTTTGCTTCCCCGCCCAAACACTTACCCTTCTCTATTATCTATTGACCGAGCTAGCTCGTGGATTTTGCGCTTTGGAATTATTGTTGAAACATTATAACGAATACTCTTTTACACTTATTTTCTCTCGTGTAGATTTCTCTTAGGAATGGATGATGCGAGTGAGAGTAATGATAATAATGTAGCACCTTTTCGTGCGTGAGACTACTTCTAATTGGATTTGGATATTAGCACAGTTTAATGATATGTTATATTATAATTATATATAAATTGATAATTCTGGTTAAATACATAAGTATTTATGCTAAAGCTCTTCCGCTCTAGCGTTGGACAAAATCTTAATATATAAAAATCCCGTATCACTGTGTTCGTTTAACCGATTTTAATGAAATTTTGTGGGGGTGTATTGTTGGTTCCAACTTAAAAGATGGGATATTTATGAACCCGCGAAAAATTATTTTTACCTTTGTTGGAAATAAAGAAAAAATCAGATTTTGGTGTTATTTCCCATTTAAAAGTTAAATAAAACAAATTTTTCGTTATTGCCGTTTGTGGTATTCATACCTCTGAAAGTGTTCATGGTAGAGTACTGGAACTTGGTATGGAGATATATGAAATCAAATTGGGGCTATTAGAAAAAGGAGAGGGCACATCCTATACAAACCGAATTTTTCATACTGCATATCCCGGAAAATGTTCATGGAAGAGTACTCGAACATGGTCTGGAGAAAGATCAAAACAAGCGCATACTCATGGAGAAAAATTGCGGTTATTGGAAAAGGCGTGGCACCTCCTATACAAACCGAATACTTTTCATACTGCCTATCTCTGGAAATGTTCGTGGTAGAGTACTGAGACTTGGTATGGAGATTTATGAAATCAATCACATGGCCATGAAGAAAAATTGGGGCTATTGGAAATCAAACCGAATTTTTCATACTGCATGCCTCTGGCAGTGTTCATGATAGAGTACTCGAAGATGGTATGGAGATATATGAAATCAATCCCATACTTCTAGAGAAAATTGAGGCTATTTTATAAGGGGGCGTGGCGCCTTTCAAACGCACTGAAGCTATTACGTATCTTTGTATGCATATACACTTTTGGTAGGTTATTAAAGATGGCAATGGAAATATGCCTTCCGACAACCACCAAACCGTAATATTAAAAATTAAATGCGTCACTGAAAATCATGAACGTGACCTCTATCTCAACAGTAAATTTGATTTGCTGCTACGTACGTCAATCTACGTTTACGCTAGGTCGTTGACTAACTGCGCTTTTAGTCCGAAGTTCAAAGGAACAGTTTTTAGCAGTTTTACCCTATACTAGAAAATCACCCTTTAAGGGCCGTTTTCTCATTTAAGCTATAATTTTATTATTATTTAAAGGTTGCATTAAAATTTATGATTGTCTTAAGTAAAACATTTTAACACTAATCTCCAGGTTAACATAGTTAGCGACTCTGCCGGCTCAATATCATATGAATTGAGTCGATAACGTCGTTAACGATGTTTAACTGGCGATTAGTGTTATCCAGAGATGGTGAAAAGAGCACTAACGGTTTTAAATTACGCAGCACCAGTGTCTCCGGGGACTAGTAGAACGCAGTGGATGAAGCTGCAGACGATGCAAAACACCGCACTACGGACAGCGACTGGATGCCTTCTGATGTCGCCTGATCACCCCCTACACGACGAGGCGAAATTGCTCCCGATCAAGGAGCACAACACAATGCTCTGCAAGCAGTTCCTTGTTGGCAGCCTTAGACGTGGTCACCCAAATGGGCAACTGCTTGCAGAAGAGCCCTCGCCCTCCCTACGAACTGACGGACGAAGTCCAGAGGTTCATTAAACAACCTCTGGACCCGTCAGCTTATCGACAGGCCCTGAACGGCATTCCCAGGGAGTCAGTCTCGAGTTATGTAGACTCCAGACCTGTGAATGCCGTTCCAGACGCACAACTACCGGACATTGACGATATAGAGATTCATCTACCTCGGGAGACTAGAACCACAATAGCACAACTTCGCTCTGGCTACTGCAGCAAGTTAAACACATACCTGACCAGACTAAACGCAGATGTACCAAATGAGTGTCCGGCATGCAGAGACACCCCATGACTCGAAACATCTCTTCGTATGCGCGGAAAACCCGACAACCCTAACGCCTTTGTACCTGTGGACCGATCCTATCGAGGTTGCACCCTTCTTAGGGCTGCCGTTAGTGGAACTTGACAACGATTGAGATATTAACCGATCTGGACGGGGTTGTTGTAGCCGCTACAATAACAAAACAGCCCTATCGATCCATATGGTTACAAACATCGCCTCATGTGAACACCGTTTTAGTATACATACATATGTATGTACATACATAAGCATCAGGGCTGCCAATTTCGCTCAAACCGTGCCATTTCTGGGCCAGATTTTACATCAAATGACACAATTCTTCAATTAGGCACAGTGCCAAAAAGGCATTTTTCAAAATTAGTAATATTTCAATACATTTTTGGGGAATCCTTTGCATGTAATTCTTTTTCTAAACTAAAGTTTTCTAGTTTCTAAAGATTATTCAACTGGTTTATCTTAGTTTGACATTGCACTTTTTCTTTAGAAATGTAGATCTTATTTTATTGCTAAATGGGAAGAAATAAAAAGGATGGCACCTTTTTTTTCTATTTGGCACATTTTGGCACTTTTTTATCCTTAATATGGCACCTCATACCTATGGATAGTTGGCAGCCCTGATATGCATACCTAATGCATAGATTTAAAGAAATTCTATGTAGCTACTTGAGTGTCGTATATGAATTCTATTGTAAAATAAATAAACCAATTTTATGCAAATTGTATATCTGCAGTTAACTACACAGCAAATGTTGCTTGACTTCAACACACATATATATTTACGTTAAAAATGCTGAATGACCACTACCGAAAACGGGGCACATCACAGCCTAGAGAAAAATTTACATTAAAATGGGTTGACGAATTGGTGGTGAGCAAACCAGCGACTAAATGCATACACGACCCTTGGAGCCAAAAGAAATGGCTTTTTAAACACACTCAATTTAATATTTTTTAGTAATTTTTTTTGCAATGTTAAGTAGCACTCGCAGAAAATAAGAAAAAAAAACAGAAATGGATCTAGTTTTTTTAGTTCTTCACATCAATTTTGGCAGGTTCTTTCATCCAGTTTCGCTATAAAAAAGTGTAACTTTGTCTATTGAAATATGTTTACCTAATATGTTAACAAAATAAACTCAAAAATAGCGTGCACAATCGAATAATATATATTTCGCACTTATTTATTAAAAAAATTAGGCGAAAATTGGCGAAGAAAATTCACACGCGAGCAATGAAACGACTGCGAACGAATTTCTCAGCGAAGAAAGTGTAGAGTTGCCAGCCATTAAAACTCGTGAAAGATAGTGATACATAATCTTAAGAATGCAAAGAAATGTTCATGCAAATTAAATTTAATATGTGTATTTTAATGAGTTATGCTTAAGGTGAATGTCCTCCAAAATTATTAGTGCGCCAAAAATGTAGACTTACGTGGTGTGTAAAAAAAAAATTGCAGTTTTTTAAAAAACAAAAATTTCCTTCATAAAAGGTGGCAGCAACTTGTCAGCTTTCCATTTTCCACTCAACTCTACACGCTAGGGTTTCCGTTTCGCACTAATTGAAGTTGAGAGATTTTTGAGAAAGGAAGTGTTCAACCATGCAGTGTATATTCCGTTAATTTGGAAGCTACTTTCAGGGCTACGCGAAAACGTACGTCAAATTAAGTTGAGTTTCCAATTTTAAGGTTCGACATGCCACCGCTAATACCTTGGTTATAATGCACGGGGCGTATCGTAACAAATCGCGGCGAATTCGTAAGGATCTATTGATTTTAGATGCTTTCGTTTTACATTGCGTTCAAGTGCATTATAATCGTTCGAATTCATTGCCCATACAATAGATAATTAAGTGACAGCTCACTCCGTTCCGTTACTTTCATTATAATCCAGGCATAACAATGGCCACACACGACGAACATGTATGCGAGCTTGCTCGCCAACATGCTCGCTGTCGTTTGCCACAGACGGTGAGCGGCAAGGGGAATTTATACAAGGTGGTGTTACTGGTGAATTTAGATTACAACAACAAAAACCACATGTACTTTGTATTGCGGGTGTCAAGGCGAATTTATATGTTTACGAATTTATGTGTGTACTAGCTCAGCTGATTTTTGTATGTGTTTCGCCGCACGGCTTCTGATATCAAATTGAAAAATTTTGTTTGAATTTCTACACACACTCTTACAGATTTTGACAGTTTATGCCGCCAAAGCAAAAACAAAATACATGTAAATTTTTGTTTTTGTACTCCTGCTATCACCTTATATTAATTCGCCTTGGCGGGTGTTATGTAAAAACTCAATTCGCCCCAAAATCTTGCCCCAAAATTTACATTTATTTTGTTTTTGCTTTTGATGGGTGTGCTGTCAAATCAGTAAAAGCAAAAAACAAAATACATGTAAGGCGAAGAAATCAGCTGGTATTACAACGCCACCTTGTATAAACTCGCCTTGGTTTTGACTCTGTTCGCGGCAAATTTTTTACTTTCACCTCGAATATGGAAAAGGCAAGCAAAACATAAGAAAAGCGGCAAATGTTAATTTCTGTGGTTATTTTGCACAAGTGGTTGAAAAAATGTAATTTAATTTAGAAAATATATAAATTAAGGTGTAAAATATAGAATATTCAGCGCGTTTGTAAAATACGGAGGTGCTTGTTTGTGAAAGTGTCCATCTTAATAATAAAAAAGCGTTTGTAAGTGCAGTGTTTGTCAACAAGTGTCGATTGTTGGTGTCTAAATATGGATAAGTGACCATTATTTTAAACAAAATCAGTGTACTTTTACATAATAAAATTATAGTTTAAAAAACTAAAACCTACCTATTATAATTGCCATTCGTACTGTCATGTATGTAACTTGAGAATGGAAATTGCTGCATCTTTTGGGCGCATCAATATTATACATAGTTACATCCCGAGTTAATAAAAGGAAGGTAAGAAGGTAATCTATATCTATATCTATCTATATCTATACTAATTATATAAAGAGAAGTCCTTTTTTTTTGTAACAGGTAATCTCGCGAACGGCTGGTCCGACTTTGATGAAATTTTGTGTATATAAATAGCTTTCAGCAGCCACCATGTTTTAGGCCAAAAAAAATTATTTTTTTCCGGTAGGTGCACCAGGGACCGATCTATTCAAAAAAATCTTAATATAGTCCGATTTGCTTAAAATTCTGTACGTAGGTAGATTTTTGCCCGGATTAGCATACATGATCCTTTTTTTCCGTGAAGTGGACCAGGGACCGATCTATTCGAAAAAATCGTATTTATCGTCCGATTTTCTTGTAATTCGGTACGTCGGTAGCTTTTTTGCCTGGATTAGCATATATGATCCTTTTTTTCCGAGAAGTTGACCAGGGACAGATCTATTCGAAAAAATCGTATTTATGGTCCGATTTGCTTAAAATTCTGTACGTAGGCAGGTTTTTGCCGGGATTAACATATATGGTCCTCATTTTCCGGGAAGTGGACCAGGGACCGATCTATTCGAAAAAATCGTATTTAGCGTTCAATTTGCTTGAAATTTAGTAGATAGGTAGCTTTTTGCCTGGATTACCAAATAGGATCCTTTTTCCGGGAAGTGGACCAGCGACTTATCTATTCGAAAAAATCGTATTTATCGTCCGATTTGCTTGAAATTTGGTAGATAGGTAGCTTCTTGCCTAGATTGGCATATTGGATCCTTTTTTCCGGGAAGTGGATCAGGGACCGATCTATTTGAAAAAATTGTATTTATGGTCAGGTTTGCTTGAAGTTTGGTAGATAGGTAGCTTTTTGCCTCGATTAACATATAGGATACTTTTTTCAGGTAGGTGGACTAGGGACCGATCTATTCGAAAAAAATCTTCTTTATGGTCTGATTTGCTTGAAATTTGGCACGCTGGTAGCTTTTTGCCGAGATTAGCATATAAGATCCTTTTTTCCGGTAAATTAACTAGGGGCCGATCTGTTCGAAAAAATCTTCTTTATGGTCTGATTTGCTTGAAATTTGGCGCATAGTTAGCTTATTACCCGAATTAACATATAGTATACTTTTTTCTGATAGGTGGACCAGGGACTAATCTATAGGAAAAAATTGTACATGTGGTCCGTTTTTCTTGCAATTCGGTACACGTATTATACAGTTGGAAAGGTATTTAGCAAAGCAATCGCGTATTGGCTATTTATGTACGTGTACTATTATCTATACCAATTATATAAAGAAAAGTCCCCAATTTTTATATGCGGTGATCTCACAAACGGCTGTACCGATTTCTTTGAAATTGTGGACACCTTTTGGTTATAGGCTGATAATAATTTCGTTATATCAAGGGAGCGTGGCATCTCCCATACAAATCGAATTTTTCATACACCATATCTCTGGAAGTATTTGTGGTAGAGTCCTGGAACTTGATATATTATCAATCCCATACTCATGGAGAAAAGTGGGCGTGGCGCCTTCCAAACATACTGAACCTTTTACCTATCTGTAAATACGTACATAATTCTTTTTGGGAGTGATCTCCTTCTGAACGAGGTTCACAACTTAAAACACCACGATCCGATCTGGCTAATATTCATGAATGTATCTAATTTATATTATTTTTTATATAATTTATATAATTTCATTAATTTTTATAATTCAGTGATAATAAAAAATTGAAATGCATTTACAAGCAAGTGAATATCGTACATTTACTGTAGTTTATTCACATAAGGTGCCCTCTTCTCCGGCAACGTAGAAAGGAGAATTGTACTTAGTGTGGGTTATAAGCCCTAAGTGCGGCCGAAGGTCGCCTACGCATAAAGGTGCTCTCTGCAAAGGTGTTCAGCCCCTTTTCTTTCGCCTACGTTTTTTTTTAAATACTCTGTATAGTACGGACTGAAGATATGATGTTGTATATCAAATTAAGCTTGTTTTATATCCTGTTGGATTATGAAATATTTGAATATGTTAAAAAGGAAATTTTTAAATAATCATGTGATTGTTTAAAATTTGTTGTAACTTTTTTTAGTTAAATTGAATTTTTGCCAAAACTTTATAAGTTGTATATAACATTTGTATATCGTATTAAAGGCATTCGTATTTCCTATTGAATGACTTCAAAAATTTTGAAATCCGTGCTTTCGTTTGCAAAATATTTGGGTTTAAAAAAATGATGAATTTTATTTGTGACCCTTGCTAACTTCTGTAGTTTTTGTTTCCCATCAAAAAATAAAAATAAAAAAATGTACCGTTATACTTGCTCCAAAAACTTCCATCGACGTCCTTATTCAAAAATTTTCGCCCCGGTTATCGTAATCGTGCCTAAAAATGCATTAATTTAATAAGAAATCTATGCATTTACTATATATATGTAAGTGTGTACTTATATTTATTTATTTATTTATTAATGCCAATCGGCTTTATACATACAAAAAGGGAGAAAAAGTGAAGTGAACATAAAGTAGCCTAACATAGGTATAATAAAATAACAAATTGCATGGTAATAAGTAGGAACCAACTAACAACATACTGCTCTCTTAATTTTGTACAAGAATGAATTGGGTGTAACTCCGAAGAAGTCTACTGCAGAACAGTGTTCGTTGACCAACTTGGCTTCCCTATTACAGGGATCATTAATGACGTAGTTTTTTGATGATTTCATCGTGAGGAGTAGACGATTCCTTCTCAGGCGTGTATAGGGGCAGACTATACTAAATTTTACAAGTACCTCCGGAGAGTCAATGAACCCATTGAACACTTTGAAAAACAATGATAGGTCGGATATCTGTCTTCGGCAAGTCAAACTCTTTAAGTTGAAGCGTTCCATGACTGCATTAGCGTCAGTTTCTCGGCCGTTGCGACGTTCGAAGGCAGATACAAATTTACAGAACTTGTATTGGATATTTTCAATTCTGTGTACAAGCGTATCAGTATATGGAGACCATACAACTGAGCAGTATTCCAGTGATGGCCGTACTAGCGTTGAGTACAAGTTAATCAGTGTATCTGTATTGCTGAAATCTTTGCTCGATCTAATGATAAAGCTCATTGTCCGATAGGCTTTTAGACTTATACTGTCAACGTGGCTACTGAAGGTTAGCTTGCTGTCCATAATTACACCCAGGTCTCTCATAGTTACGGTGACCATCCGTTCTGTTTTTTGCAGGACCGTACTGTTTTTCAAAGGTCGGTCCTGCGTAGTTTTTCAAACCTGAAAAACCTGAAAATGTACTGATTTTTTCCAAGTGTCCTGCATTTGTCCCGCATTTTATTCGTTATTTTAAAATTATCGGACAATGGATGGATTTTTTCAAATAAGTGTTTTTTGGTACTTTTCGTAGCTTTTCTTCAATATCTCATGAAAAAATCTCCAAATTAACGTAAGCGACTTACAGCTCGAAGGGTATTGATGTGCCTCTTACCAAAATGTATAACTTGTGGCGACTTCAATGAAAATTATTAGTGCTACAGGCGAAAAAAGTGAGATTTTCAATCAAATACGCAGTTTTATTTGATTATTTTTTTCATTATTTAAAAAATTCGATAAAGAAGATATATCATTACAGTAAACTTTGAGCCAAAGATAATGAAAATCGGATTAGAAATGTAGATGCTATGGAGCGCAATCTGCACAAATTATATATTTTTGTAAAGGGCACTTTGTAACTCGTCGTTTACATCGATTCATGGCGTCGATTTTTGACAAATAACTGCGAAAAGTACCAAAAAAACAAAAAAAAGAAGCGTATTGTTTTCGTTTTGAACGACTCAAAATTTGCCTATAAAATAATCTTTTAAAGATTTCCGCTTTTTGTGTAACCTATTGTAATTATAATATGTTTTACTATACTTTTATAAATATTCATGTAAAAAAAGATTAATATCAATGAAGAAAACGTGATTCATTTTTAAAGTTTAAAATGTATTAAGAATTTAGAATCATAAATACTCTTTTGATATTTTTATACTACATAAATATATGCAGGCATATTTTTGAAAAATTGTCCTTCATTTTGAATCCATATTTATGGTCACCGTACTCATAGTAGATACATTTTCTAATAAATTGCGGCCTAGTGTATTCATAGCAACTTGGGTTCTGTGAGCGAGAAAATAACATTACGGTACATTTTTTTATATTCAAATTTAGTTTATTGAACAGGCACCAGTCATAAAGCTGGTTTATGTCCGATTGTAAAGCCTCACAGTCGGGGGCGCAAGTTATTTGTCGGAAAATTTCTAGGTCGTCAGCAAACATTAAAAACTCCGACTTAATATTGTTACCAATATCGTTCACAAAGATGTTGAAAAGCGCAGGGCCAAGGTGCGACCCCTGAGGTACTCCTGAGGTAACAGCGATCTCGTCGGAAGTGAACCCGTTCACTCTTACCACAAGTCTTCTGCCACATAGGTATGAGCGGAACCAATCTAACGCTTTGCCACGAATACCATAAATACTAAGTTTGTCGATTAGTCTGTCGAGGTCAACCGTATCGAAGGCTTTACTAAAGTCAGTATATATACTGTGGACGTCGTAACCCATGCTCATAGACTTGATTATGTGGCTAACATACAAAAGCAAGTTCGTTGTGGTAGATCTTCCGCCGACGAAGCCATGTTGTTTGGATATGAGGACGTTTTTCAGAGATGAAGATAATTTGGATAATACAATTTTCTCCAGCAGTTTTGCTAATGATGATTGCACACATATCGGTCTATAATTATCTGCTTCCAATCTTGAGCCAGACTTGTGTATGGGGCATATAAAGCATAACTTCCATAGGGAGGGGAAGTAACCAGTCTGCAAGGACTTGTTGAATATATGTGTAATGGGCACGCATAGCCCAGAAGCGCAGTATGTTAATAGTTGGTTAGGCAGACCATCCGGACCAGCCCCTTTTCTTGTATCAAGAGCTAAAAGGTTATCAAAAACTTCGTCGAAGTTGACCTCCAGGCTGGACAAACTTAGGTCGTTACAATCAGTAATAGCAGCATTGGTCGCGACCGAGGCAGTTGTTTGGTCAGTCGGGTAAACACTCCTAAAGAAGGAGGCAAAGAGATTGCAGGGCCGCTGTTCGCCGTGGTATTGGTATTCATCTAAACCGATAACTTTATCAAGCAGATAATCTTATAAGTTTACGCACTCCGTGAAACAAAACAAACAGACAGGATAATAATTGAACCAGAGGGTCAATTCCCGTTCTGCGTTATCGTGAAATGAAGTGAAAAGTATAAAATTAACACCGAAATAAATGCGTTGTGAAGGTGATATTTTTATCACTTCACGATAACGCAGAACGGGAACTGACCCTCAGATCTCTATCAGGATCATATCGTTGTTGTTGAATTTGCGTGCAAAATTTGTATGCGGATCCCGATTAGTGCCCAAGAAAACATAGCTAGAGTTGCGACATAGTTGTATTGGCTTCAGTTTATCAAGTTTATTCAGTGAAATCGCTGGAGAAATTTATCAGTCTCCATACAAATTTTGACGTTTGCATTTAAAAGGTTTGATGAATACCCTTATTTCGTTTTCATCGGAAAATACATTTCAAGGTTTATGGAAAATGTAATATGTCGAGCCATCTGATGGATAAATTGTATTTTTGGCGGCATATTAACAAAACTAATGTTCATTATATACGTCGATGTCATACATTTTGTGTTTCTAGTTCAGCTTTCGTCACTCGAAAATTTTACCTCAAAGAGGTGTTTTATTTGATTTATATTTTCGCTAGTGTATATATACATATGTTAGCTGTGCTACAAATTTTGTGATGATACGAGGCAATATTCATTTTAAGTTTAAGTTATGTAAAGGACTTTATAACTTGAAATTGGTAATTTTTTCAACCAACATAATAAGGGCAATTTACAGCCGTAAAGACAATATAGAATTATGTGCTTCTTTTTAGGTATTT
Organism: Rhagoletis zephyria; assembly: GCF_001687245.7. Taxonomy (NCBI): domain Eukaryota; kingdom Metazoa; phylum Arthropoda; class Insecta; order Diptera; family Tephritidae; genus Rhagoletis; species Rhagoletis zephyria. The sequence goes on along the minus strand of NW_016158834.1, from coordinate 16,732 downwards.
TTAAATGAAGATTTTTTGGGATTGAAAAGATTTTTTTAGCTTTAAAATCTTATTTAGAAGATCTTTTTTGAAAAAATTAAGATTTTTAGGGGATTTCTCTGGCAACACTGACTAAGTCGAATGTCGTGTTTGATAATAGAATACTCTATAAAACACCAGTTGAAAGAGGCTCACATGAGCGATGAGTGGATAAAATCGATACGTAAAGTGCTAGGAAAAGAAGAGCATTTAGATTTTTTCGTAAAATATGACCTGTTATACAAAGACCCATTATTGGAGCTATTGGTAGTACCTGCTGCAAAGGTGGAAGAAATTATTGGAATAGCACACAGAAAGGGACATTATGGTACAAAGAAAACTCAGGATTGTCTGGAGAAAGAATTTTATATTCCTCAGTTGCGGTGTAAGGTAGAAAAAGGTGTTAGTAATTGCGTCCAGTGCATTATCACTGAAGGCAAAGCAGGAAAGACGGAAGGTTTTCATACAACAATTGATAAGGGAAACGCACCGCTTTGAGGGTCTGCGAGAAACCACCACAGTTTCGGAATATAAGAAAAAGTGGCGCGATTCATTTGGGGCGAATGAACTATCAGGACGGCCGAATGTGGGATCAGTACAGACAATAGCAGCCCGGTGGGGTAAGACGTACTAAACTATGCAACTCTGACGGACACAACGAAGCAACCCTGACAGGACTGAAAGCAGTTAGTTTTGAAAGAGAGCCGCTTGAGTCAATACCCGTCGTCATGCTTGCATTTACGAACTAAAAGGCTAAGATTTCTTTGTAAAAACTAAGAACTTAAGTACAGTGTTAATACTTTCCTTTTCCATGCAGACTTAAAAGATAAGTTATGAACTACTAAGTATTTAAAGCTTAGCTACTTAAGCCCTGTATGCAGCTCTCAAGAAAACGGTCAAGAAAAATTGCCATTATTTCGCGTGTGTGCCCAAGGAATTTTGACATTTTTGATACCCCACAGCCTGTGGCCTCACTCTTTCCTCAAGGAATAATGGAACCGGCATATATTTCTGTTGCAAACCTGGCTTGCCTTGTGCTCTTTTTTCACAAAAAACTTTAGAAAACCGTAGTAGAAAGCGTCGTAAATTTCTTAAGACTGCGAACTGCCTTAAGGAAATTTGACTCAAGAAAATTTCTTAGCCATTTCTGGTACGTCACTCAAATGTGGCACTGAACTATTTATTGCATTAAACAACTCAAAACTAAATATTGTAGTGCAATTATTGGTATTTGGACAGCCTTAACCCACATTCATAAGAACAAACATGTTGCTAGGCTCACTTAAAATAATTCAAACGCTTCAAATTACTTAGGTCAACTAGATTTCTGACGGAAGACCTAGAACCTTTCTTTTCTGGCAATAAAAAGTATGGTTTTTCAGAAGCAAAGCTCTTACGAAAAAACTTATTTTATGCGTTACCGACATTCTCAATAAAAACGCCCCAGTGTGAGATACACATTAAATAATCCTGTTTTTATAAAAAATCATCTCAGATAACAAAAAAAAAAAAATAACATATTGCAATTTTAAGAGTTCCAATCATCAACAAAATAAGAAAAACCAAAGAAAGTTCAGCTTCATTCGACTTTTTGTCGTTGACTAATTATTTGCCATCGCAGCACTTATAAGATACAATACTTTTTACACAGACTTGCATTTTTTCATCGAAAAACTGGTCGCCACTGCAACGTTGCCTTTTGACCTCCACGCCATTTTCGCAAACAATGTAATTTCGACAGTCATCTTCGTTGGTCTGCACGTAGCTATTACCACGACCCTGACACCGATTATAACTGCAATCCGAATCTAAGGGGTCAATACATGCCAGGGCGGTTTGGTCATAAAACGTTCCCTCCGGGCATCGACCATAATTGGGCTCTAAGTCCCGTACGGTTCCAAAGTCGCGGCAATAGAAATAGCCTCGACATGTGACACCATCCGATTGGAAGCCCTTTAGAATTCTTGAGCTTGTACCACAGCTAAAAGTAGGCACGCAAGCATCATCCAGCCACTGTTTACCGCACGTTTTCGTTTGCACATTGTAATGGGTATTCCTAGCACAACTGGTACTTACGCTTTTGCCCTTCGTGCACTTGTAGTACTTACTGCAATCGGCTGTGTTGCGATACAGTGTGCCTTCCGGCACCAAGTCGCAGATTTCATGCACTACATTACAACTAAGGTTCTCCGCAAAATCGCACATCGCATCGTTCTCATTGAAAACATAATCATTTTCGCAGTAGCCCTGGATTGGCTGGCCTTCTCTACAATAGAGATATCCCTTGCAAGAAGCCGGGTCGGTAATCCACTTGCCATCGATGCCCTCGCAGCGATTTCGGCAATAGTCATCCGTATCAGTTAGGTTTGTTTCTAAAACGCAGCCTTGTTTCGCGCGATCGAACTTCTGGTTAGATGGACACGAGTAGGTAGTACCCATAGAGTTTGCGCAAAGAATATACTCTGTACACGAACCGGGCTTGCGGATACGAGTGCCATCCTGAAAATATTCATACATTAGTAAAATAAAGAAATATGCTGGTAGGTGCATTAAATAAATTTAAGTACCTCGAATAGACTGCATAGCTCAGCGGGATCTGGTAGGATGGTATTACATTGAGTCAAATCATATAGGCAGAAAAATGTCAAAATTACTCGCATCAAGGCTGTAAGAAGCATTTACATACATATGTGTAAAAAGAGTAAATTTTTAAATTTTAATAAATGAAAAAATAAAAACAAACAAAACAAAACTCAAATTACAATTTACAAAACTCAATGTTAATCCTACATTTTCGGTGCATGTTTGCTAAGCGACAACACAAAATGACTTATTCCGCCACGTTTGGGTCTAGAAAAAATACTAAGTTTAAAGAGGCTCTACTTTCAATGATTATTTGGAACTGGAATAGGTTTGCTGTCTTTTAGCTTAAATATAGCCATATTTCAAATGATTTATGTATGGATTATGATTCCCAACAATACATGCGTACATACAGTGGCGGATAAAAGTATTGGCACAGAAAAATTTTTCGCAATATATGCGACTTTTTTTATTCAAAAATAAAATTTCTAAACTTCAGGCAAAAATTCAATAAATTTGCATACCAATTGGAAACTTTCTCAGCAGATTATTTAAAAAGGTTCTAAGTATGTAGTTTTATAGCTCATTCAGTTTTAGTAAAACAAAGTGCAAGTTTGAAGTTGCTGAAAAATCGTGTGGATTTTCGGCAATTTTTTTCACGCAGTTTCATCCATAAAAGGTATGTTCTACAAGTTTTTTTTTTTGTATGGAAGAAAATAATAACACCGTCCACAAAAAAAAAAACTTCCAAAAATCAACTCCATTTTTTGCGACTTCATACTTACACTTTGTTATACTAAAATAGAATGTGTTTTCGTACGAATCGAAAATTTGAAATTTTTTGTATAGAAAATGATAGAAAAATTTCATGATTTTCGATTCGAACGAAAACAAGAATACTGCCCATAATTTTTCTAGAAAGTGTGCTTAGAAAAATTCCAATTAGTATGTAGAGATATCGAAATTTCCTGAGTCTTTCACAAAGTTTAGAGATTTTATTTTTATGTTTTTTGGTGTAGTATGAACTAAGTATATGTTTATAAAAAATGATCGAAAAGAAATTAGAATAAACAACTTTTCAGATATTGCGAAAAACCCCAAAAGCCAATCATTTCGTTCGGCACTGTAAATATATACAAACATGCAGTTGAGAATTATTCTGCTTTACTTTAGACGCTCCTATTTAGCAAATAATCGTGTATGGGTTATTCGAGTTTGCGAAGGTATGTACATGGATGTACTATGTACTACGTGGGTGTGTGTGCCCATATCAGTGATGCTTATGCATAGTATACAGTCCATCTTCAGTATAACGGACTTTTTTAAACGAAGCTTTTCGTATTACAGCTTTTTCGTGAAGGATTGCTAAAACGTAGAAGAAGTTTTCTCCACAGCGCGAAAATTTTTAAGGGCTGGGCGGTTTTTTGTTTTCATCGTACGGATTTCTTGAACAAGCAACAATAATTTAAAACAACAGCCCGACTTTTACAAAAAATCAATTTGTTTTTGCCGTTAATTTTCACATTTTGTTTTTCTTAAGACAGTGTCACACGATTGGGCATTTGTCGTGTGAATGCACAAATATTTTTCTTTATCCCAACCACGAAACACAATTTTTTCAAACTTTTCAATAGAAGATCGCTGTATTGTACCAGATGTGCGACTATAAAAAAAAATAATTGTCCCAATTTTTTATTTTTTACCAATAGCCCAATCAGTATTGCCGGTGAAAAATTTCATAAAGTCGAAAAAAGGGGTCATTGACGAAGTAAAGGGTCACCGTATTATTTTTGCTTTTCTTTACTAGTAAAAGAATAATTCTGTTGAATTTAAAATGAAAATAGCGGAACAAGATTTGCACAAAACAGGGTTGCAAACATACACATAAATCTAGTTGCTGGAAGGAGAAGAGTTGCATTTCCTCTAAAAGTTTTAAGTGATACATTTTTCCGTACTTACAAGGGGAAACATTTCTTCATAGTATGGTTCTGTTAACTTTCTGAAAAAAATCTCTGAGAATGGCAAAAGTCGCACATAATTTTGGAAAAGGTCAAAAAATAAAAATTTTCAAAAAGTCGGATCAAAGGGTATTGGTGCCTAAAAAGGTTCAACTTGCCCCTTTAGTTGCACAACGCTAACACTGAGCCCAATGTGAAAAGTGTACAAATCTGTACAAATGTACCAATCATGTGACACTGCCTTTGGGGCCGTTTTTAAAGTGACGAGTTAACTCTAATTTAGCAGCTAACCATAGGTTTTCAGTACAAGAATTGAAAGTTAACTGCCGAATTTGAGTTAACCCCCCACTTTGAAGACGGCACTCAGAGTGTTCTGGTTTTCCCCCTGAAATCAACGGCAAGTATAAACTATTCAGTTTAATTCATTTTCCTATGTTTAGGAGCGTGTAACTAATCACAAAAATGTGAAATTTTAAATTAATTAAGTTCATGTGAGTATCCGCAAAAGCACGAATGATTTCAAAAATGATGATTTCGAAGTTCTACTGTATGCATGTACATACGTATGTATACATACCCCATAATCGGGTACATGTACTTATGTATGTATCTACATTAGGGTGGACCAACAACAGTAAAGTCGGAATTGTAATGCTCTCACCTCCTAGGATTGTTCTATATCGAAAAAAGTATACCCCTATTTTTTTATTTTCAAATCAAAAAATATTTAGAGGTCGCTCAAAGCGCTCAAATTTTTCCATAATTTTTTTATATGGGACAAATAAATTTTTTCGTAGAAATGGCATAGAATTCTTGAAAGTCAATATTTTTCGATCGGAAAACTGTGGTTCTCTTCGGGGGGTGAGAGCATAAAAGTTCCGACTTTACTTTTTCACATGCATTTTTGGACCACCCTAATCTACATACAGTGATGGAAAAAAATAGGGACAATACATTTAAACAAACCTTTTTTTTGTTTAATTAATACTAGCTGACCCGACAGACGTTGCCCTGCACAAAGTTTTCTGTATTTAATTTGCAAGTTGGGTGTTTTAAACTTGTGGACAAATGTATTTATGCCTGATATTGCTGCTGTTTTTTTTGTTTTTTTTTTAATATAAGTTTAAGTAAGCGCTTAACGACTTAGTTTATGATATGCAATATTTTTTGTTTTCTTTTCTGGTGCGTAAGAAAACAAAGCTGAGGGTTTTCCAACACGGGAGCAGGCGACATACAATTGACCATGTGAGAAACACGGATTTTCACGGTTAATACCGCAATCAGTCATTGACTGTCCTTGTGACTTGTTTATATTCATCGGTGTCGGCATGTCGGTGGGAATCATTGGGTGGCGTGTTGTCAAAACGTCTTCTCCCTTACTTTCTCTTGATAGTTGTTGCTTCGATGACATTGCTCATCAATTTCTTCACCGCCATCCGGGTTCCAATACAAAGACATGGTTGGTTGATATTTCGCAACATTCTGTTTACCGATCCGATATTCAATTGGAGACTGTGAGGTGGTAGTCCTGGAAATTCTTGCGAGTTTAGAAACTCGGTTGGATAGTGCACAACATCATCTTGCCTGGTAATGGAATCCATCGATTTGCAAGTCGTTCGTTTTGAGTCTCGAAATTCAACTCATTGACATCGATGTTTTTCGCAGCCAGTATAGCACGTTCGCTTAACCAATCATGATTTTTACAATTTTCCACAATGTTCGGGAATGCGACTTCAAACATGCATTGAGTTCATCGGCTGGCGTTGATCACGGATTTACGGGCAATGTTTGGCGAAAATCACATGCCAACAGAATCATCGCACCACTAAACATGTTCTGATTATTTCGTAGATATCCAATCTTTCGGTCGAATGTCTCCAAAGACTTGTTAAGTGCAATCGTACACTTATCCCAGACGATCAACTGACATTGCTGCAGAACATTTAAATGGAAATAACAAAGTTGGCAATGCGGATATCGACAAAATTGCCTCAGCTGATTGTCATAAATATGTAATTATAGTTGCAATCCCGTACGAGTCCGGACTAGTAAGAATCAGTCAGATTTTACTGGAAATCGATCCCGTACTTGGTTCTCTGACTATTGAGAGGAAAAAAAGAGAGTATATACGGTTCTCTCTCTGTCAGAAGTTATCAGTTTTGTTTCGAGAATTTTTTGCTGGTAAATTCTGGTGAATGTGTCAAACGATCAGCTGTAGTGTGTTTGGCAACCAAATTGTGTTTATACCGAGTTTGGTACAAATTGGTAGAACGGCTATCGAGATACATATCTATATGTATGTGCTCACAAGTGGGCGGTGCCACGCCCATTTTCCAAAATTTTATCATAAACGTATTTCTTGGTGAGGAATTATTGCTAGCATCAATTTTGAATAATTTAGCTTTAATATTTACTGATGTATCGAAGATTTCGTATTTCTCCAAATTACCATTATATGGGATGTGGGCGTGGTTATTGTCCGATTTTAAAAATTTTGGGCCGTTTTTTATGCTGTAGCAAGGCTAACAACCGTATTAAGTTTGGAAGAAATTGGTGCAGCGGTTACCAGATATGCAATCATAAGTGGGCGTGGCTGCGCCCACTTTCCAAAAAATTTTAATGTAGCTGTTTTTCGTCCAAAAATTATTGTAAATATCAATTTTGAGTGAATAATCTTCAGTAGTTACTGAAATATCGCAGTTTTCGTATTTCTGAAAATTACCGTTATATGGGAGGTAGGCGTGGTTATTGTCCGATTTTGCCCATTTGCAATACCGTCCGTCCTTCGCCCGAAAGAAGTGCCCGTACAAAGTTTCGTTAAGATGTCTAAATTTTTTCTCGAGTTATCGTGTGCACAGACGGACGGACAGACAGTCACCGCTTAATCGATTTCTCTTTTCATTCTGATCATTTATGTATACATTTGTCTATATCTATCTCGTTTCGTTTTGCCTGTTACAAATAACCGTTATGTGAAGAAAGTTATAATACCTTTGTGCACAAGTGCGCTCGGGTATAAAAATTAATGAAAAAAAAAAACAATAAAAAATATGTCAACACTGAAAAAATGTATATTATAAATTGATTTAAATTCGTATATACTGAAAGTGAACAAGAAATTTATTGAAAAAAAAAACATGGCGTTCACTAAAGTGTGTAAGCGCGAGGCCTTTTTTGCAAAAATTTTGAGTGCAAAGCTTAGTGTATGTTGTGCTTCGTAATTGTTAAGCGAGGAGTATCCAAAGAAAAATGTAAAATTTGAGCTTGCAGTATGATGTTAATATGTGCAAGGATTCCTCCCACTAAATTCTGGAAATTTTCAGGCACTAGGTTGCTATCGTTTCTTAACACACTGTATTATTCCACATATATGTATGTAAATACTCCCACTGTTAACAATTTTCATTCACTGATCGTACAATAAAAATAAACTTGAACCAAATCGGTTCATGGAAAGGCTTCAGCCCCACCTACCGAGTCTATTTTTCCCAAATAGGTTTCTCTTTGAAAAACTTTCTTACGTATTGAATATGAACCAAATCGACCCATAAATACGATTTTTAGACATATCTCAACCACAGCGCTACCTACCGACAACCACTACTCGTGCCGTACTTACGTAATGCGATGACCAACGAACGTTATTTTATTTTTATATATAAGACCTTTTTAAAACAAGCCCATTATCTCATATACATACATACATATTTCAAACTTTGTGCAAAAATTATAAAAATTCTGCAAAATTGCATCAAAATTTTCTTCTTTCTAATCAGACTTTTCGCGTTAATTTTTGAACATTTTTTTGCTGACTGTACTACGCAATTTTATCCACACAAAAAATTGTAGAATATACTTTGTATGGAAGAAAACGCGTTAAAAAGATGCGAAAAGTTAATGCGATTTTTTAGCAATTTAAAACGTACATTTTATTATACTAAAATTTAATTAGCTATAAGACCGCACACTCAAAAAAATTTATATAGGCAAGTGGAATGGTTTTTGTTAGATAATGAACTATGCTTAAAAAAGAATATACTTAATAAAAAAAATAAAGAAAAATATGCGAATTGCATATCGCATCCCTATTTATTTTTCCACCACTGTACATGTTTTCATTTACCAAATTTCGATTTCGAGTGTTGTTATCTATTGCGATTAGATGCAAAATTTTTACTTCAAATTTATTGCCGGAAGATTTGCACTAATTCTGTTATAAATCTCAGTACGATATGTCCAAATTCATATGTACATATGAATGCTTGAACATACTACATACATACGTACATATCGTCACCTTAATTCACAAAGGCCGTAACCACCACTTTTTTTTCTTCGAGATTACGCTTTTCACAGATTGTGGTAGGATGTATTAAAATACACCTTCAATAAAAATTTTAAAATGTTAATACCAAAACCAACGGAGCTACATGTCACGTTTTAAAAAGCCCAACATGCATTTGATACTCTTTTTGTAATGGTTTGTGCTTCTCCTGTGAAATAAAAAAATTTATTGGGTAGGGCCTTTGTGAATTGAGGTAACGATATATACTCACATATGCATTTAAAGAAGGTAAATAACACTATATAATACAATTCCTATGAAGAAATGCTCATTGATTCCGAAAATCGAGTTATTATTATTTTTCATGGATACGTTTTCGAGATATTTGCAATTTACCGTTATTCAGCTTAAAAAAGTAGTGGTTCCCCTTAATCAAGTACATATATCGTACGAACCAATTTAACAATCTTAATACGAAATACGGCGAATGAAAGGTAATGAAATTCTGCGTATAAATCACTTTTCGTATGGAGTTCTTTAAACTGACTAAATCTTTTAAATTTTGCACACCTGCTCCAAATGTTGAAGCAAGTTTTGATAAGATTTATGCCATTCGCGTCAGCGGAAACTACCTTGTGCACAGCCTGGAGATTATTCGGTTTCCTATGGCATTTTTTTAACACCTGATTTAACATTAATTTCTATCTACACTTGCTTCTTCTTCTGACGTACTTCTTAATTGCCGCCATCGTAAATTTTCCACTGACTGGATTTGATTTCTGTTATAATAAACAAACAAACTACCAGTTGTACACATGTATCTTTACCTTAAAACAGAAAGGCACTAACTCATTTTCTTTCGAAATTCAGCTTTATACGAAAGTCGGAAGATTACTCACTAAAGGACTAATACAGAGGTTTCCAAACTTTTTTTCTCGTAGACCCCTTTCAAAAATTTACTGGTTTCGGTAAATTTCTAAAATGTTTGAAATGTGATTATATCTACCTATGTATGTAAATTTGCATCGCGGGTGAATTCAAAAACTCGGAGTGGCCAAAATAAAACTTAAATACTTTCTTTCTTATTTTTTATTTCTATCCATCAAAATTTTCTCTGGCTTTGAGGAGTTACATTTTTTAAAGAGCACTGCCTGCCCTAGCGTTATTTACATTATCTTCACCATAAACTCATCAAATGTTCGGNCTCTCTGGCTCTGCGGAGTTACATTTTTTAAAGAGCACTTCGAGCCCTAGCGTTATTTACATTATCTTCATCATAAGCTCGTCAAATGTTCGGCTCACTCATGACTCACACTTTGTACGTGGAGTATTTGCAAAATAATTTATTAGTGTTGATGGCATGAGTTTTACTTTTATCGCTCCGAGTTTTAAAGTGAGGCGAAAAATATTTAACACTCACAGTCCTTAAANAAGTTGAGAAAGGCACTAACTCATTTTCTTTCGAAATTCAGCTTTATACGAAAGTCGGAAGATTACTCACTAAAGGACTAATACAGAGGTTTCCAAACTTTTTTTCTCGTAGACCCCTTTCAAAAATTTACTGGTTTCGGTAAATTTCTAAAATGTTTGAAATGTGATTATATCTACCTATGTATGTAAATTTGCATCGCGGGTGAATTCAAAAACTCGGAGTGGCCAAAATAAAACTTAAATACTTTCTTTCTTATTTTTTATTTCTATCCATCAAAATTCTCTCTGGCTTTGAGGAGTTACATTTTTTAAAGAGCACTGCCTGCCCTAGCGTTATTTACATTATCTTCACCATAAACTCATCAAATGTTCGGCTCACTCATGACTCACACTTTGTACGTGGAGTATTTGCAAAATAATTTATTAGTGTTGATGGCATGAGTTTTACTTTTATCGCTCCGAGTTTTAAAGTGAGGCGAAAAATATTTAACACTCACAGTCCTTAAACACAAAACTTAACACAACAAAACGGCTAAGCTTTTTACGCCAAATTTTTAATTCAGAAACTGACAATAGAGAAAAGAACGGGTCTAGAAAAATCGATGACAAACAACCTAGCAAGCAGAAAGCACGAAAAGTGTTCCACCGTCTCATCCTCTTCAAGGCAGGATGGGTAAAAGGAGTAGTAATTTACGCCTATCACAATCAGGTGTTTGTGCAACGTGAAGTGACCAGTTAGTAGTCAAACAAGTTGTCTGCAGTCTCGTCTGCTCAGTGAGAGCAAAGAACTAGATAGCCCTTCTGATATTGAAAGCAACATGAGTTTTGCCCACCTGCATCCCCTCGATGCAAGCCAGTCATTGCTGAAGAAGTATTTACCCAGTTTCTGACGGTTGCTTCGATGGCCGAAAGTGGGTGTGCTAAAACTGGTTGCGGACCGAGGAATGCCTGGCCTGAGCCAATTCTGGCCAAATGGTCAGCTGCCTCGTTACCAGGTACTCTTGAGTGACCTGGCACCAAAAGTAAAACAAGCTCGCTAAGTTTACCATCGTAATTTAGTCGAGACTTGCATTGCCGAACTAGTTTGGAAGTAGTTAGAGTGCAGGCCAATGCCTTAAGTGCAGCTTGGTTGTCACTGCAGACACGTAAATTCCTCCCCCTTCGCCTATATTCCACCACGTAGTACGTGGCTTTGAGGATTGCAATTACCTCAGCCTGGAAGACCGAAGCAATTACCCCAACAGAAAAGTGAAGCTTATCCCCATTAACTTCAAAATTGACCCCATATCATGACCCAGAGTCAGTTTTGGATCCATTAGTGAAGACAATGTGTCAGACCGGCCTCAGTGATGGATTTAAACCAGTATTTAGCCTCGGGGAACTCAACAATATAGAATCTCTTCAACAAAGGTAATAGAGGCGTACTATTCTGTGGCATTGAAAAGGCACAAGTGCTTAAATCTCTGCCGCTAGCAATTTCCGCCGCGCCCCCCTCTCTGTGTTACGCCAACATCTACTATAAGTAGCAAACTATTTTGGGGGCGTTAAGAAATGCTTAGCTGTGTTTTGTTTCTGCGGCACAATCGATTATACTATCCCTTTACTTATTTTTCTCTGTAAAGACCAAATACATGCATATGTACGTACATAAATACGTTGGCTCGTAGTAATCAGACGAATACAGTTGTTTATTGTATCCAAAGTTGGTACCAAGTTGATAAGTTTTTATCATTTCTCATAATTTAATTTTTTTTTTAATTTTTTCGAACGCAAAGGATATGATCATTCTTTTTCGCTTTATTCCGTATTCGAAAAATTATATTTTGCAATGGACACATCGATTTGAATACATAATTTTTAATTAGATAATATTTTTCGCAAATTATTTCAGAAAAATAAAACATTTAGATTATTGTTTGTATTTTCGTCGATTTTAAATTTGCTACCCCACAATAATTGATATCAAATAAAACACCTCTTTGAGGTAGAATTTTCGAGTGACGAAAGCTGAACTAGAAACACAAAATTTATGATATCAATTTCATGACGAAATTTATACGCACTTTTTAACTGCTTTTGAAACGTACGTAAAATCTTTTTTTATTTATTCGGAACTTTGCGAAATTCCATATACTGCTACAAACACAAATTAAAAAACAGAACTTTTGAAACGATTCGTATGAATAAAAAAGATTTTCCGTACGTTTCCAGGCAGTTAAAAAATGCGTATAATTTTCGTCACGAAATTGATATCATAAATTTTGTGTTTCTAGTTCAGCTTTCGGCACTCGAAAATTTTACCTCAAAGAGGTGTTTTATTTGATGTAAGCATGATACAAAAAAGAAGGTAGTTTCATTACTACTATTTTTTGATTATAAAGCAGATTTTTGACATTTCTGCAGATGTAAACATTAAGCATAGCGTTGCCACATTGAAATTTTTTGATAGGGTAGATTATCTTTTAAATATTTGGGAGTAAAATTTACATACAAACAATAGTAAGTTGATGTATTCGATAGTCAAATTTGAACGTTTTTCTCAAGCGTTTAAAAGATCCTTTGAATAATATCGATGTGCAGAGATGAAGAAATAAAATAAAATCTAGGTTTGAAACATTCATTTATTAAAATCTGTTTTTCATTATATTTTAAACAAAATAAATAAATTTACATAACAAAACTTTTTTTTTTGTTAAATAGTCCGAAGAAGATGTATTGTTAGATATTTCGTCACTGAAGCATAGTCTAAAACTAGGATACGGAGAATGTTGAATGGTCTCATTGCCCTCACAATGAAAGGAGTCACAATTCAGAATTCTCCGAAAATTAAGTATCTATAAGTAACTCTGGATGCAAAACTTTCGTGGAATCTAACGAGGACCACAAAACCTCTAAAGAATGGGCAGCATTTTGGCAATGTAAACTGGTCTTNGAAACTAGGATTCGGAAAATGTTGAATGATCTCATTGCCCTCACAATGAAAGGAGTCATAATTCAGAATTCTCCACAAGTGAAGTATCTATAAGTAACTCTGGATACAAAACTTTCGTGGAAATCTAACGAGGTACACGAAACCTCTAAAGAATGGGCAGCATTTTGGGAATGTAAACTGGTCTTAGGATTTATACCTTTATGATCAGACCCATAATTAGCTATGCGTCAGTGATAGGGTGGAGCAGATTCTCAATCAAGAGCGTGCCGTATGAGGTACGAAAGATTTCTCTACAATACGTGGCGTTGCTCTTGATGCACTGCTNTACTTCAAAGAACTACTGCCGTATGCGGTACGAAAGATTCCTCTACAATACGTGGCGTTGCTCTTGATGCACTGCTGCACTTACCGTCATTAATTTTTCTCTTGGCAAGTATGCTTCCATCTACCAGGTTGAGGTATTTGCAATCCTCAAGGATATGGACTACGTGCTGGAAAATAGGTGGAGCGGAAGGAGTTTACGTGACGGCCAAGCCGCACTTAACACACTACTTACTTCCAGACTCTGAGTGCCAGTCCTATCGTCCATAACTATAATATTTATCATATAATGAATTTCAATTTTCGTTTTTGCGCATATCGAAATTTCTTTTTAATTTTGTAAATATTTTTTTTTTACAATACATAAATGATCATTGAGGACTACGTATGGCAGCACGAAATGTCACAATCTGCTTAATTGTTAGGTAGTTAATATGGCGGAAAAGTGACAATGAAACTACCTTCTTTTTTGCATCATGGATGTAGATAAGTATACACTTAAGTATGTATGTAAATACTTAAATACTATGAAAAACTTCTTTTTGTAAGTTGCTGCTTCTCTTAGAGTAAGAGATTATTGTAGTTTAGAACAAAAATCCGTTATAACGGGACAATTTTGGTTGCCTTCAAATCGGGCGTGAACGGCGTGTTCGGAAAATCATTCAAAACCACATAAAATACCACAGATAACATTACTTTACGAAGCACATGATTGGTAAGTAATGGGTGAAGATATGCAGGCCACCAAATTTTCATCGAAGAATCTATTGCCACATGACAACTCCGCCTCCGTTTTGCCGTCCTGGCAGCGCAAATATTGACGACAGCCCTTTTCGCTGCCACTCACAAAGGTGAGCGAACGTCCCTCACAGCGATCCGCTCCGCTGGGGCATGCAACCGTTAAGGGATTGGCACAAGTTTCGGTTTTTGCATCGAAGAAGGTGCCATTGGAGCACTGACCCCATTTTGGTGCAGGGTCAGGCACTATCTTATCGTTACAATAGTAGTAGCCTCGACAAGTCGCATCATCCGAAACGAACTGATTGATGTAGGGATTTTTTGTCGTGCCGCAAACATTGTCGGGCAGCGGATGCTTGGCGCAATTAACCCTCCACTTAGCTAAACAAGTACCGCTGAGAGCATTATAATATAGACCTCTGCCGCATTGACTTTCCGAAAGCACACCCTTTTTGCACTCATAATATTTACGACAGTCTGTATCACTGGCAACCTTTACACCATTTTTGGCAATTGCACAGACATCGAGTTCCTTCAATTTGCATTGAGAATCTGTTTTGTAGACGCACGCCTGTAAGGTTGAGTTGAAATGTGTATTGTCCGGGCAAGTGCCACGAATTGGTGTGGTCGCATCATTGCAGTAGTAGTAGCCGTTACAGGATGTAGGATCGTCAATGAATTGGCCCACACTGTCTTCGCAGAAAACGCCACAGTTGCTGTAATCAGACAAAGTTTTCACACACTTTCCAGTGTCCTTATCGAAATATGGCGTAGACGAGCTGCAGGCTGTATAGTGGGACACTGAATTAATACAAGTAATGTATTGGCTACATGAATTTGGATCGCGAACTGTTGTTTCATTTGGAAAGAAGTGGCAAATATCATCGCTAACACTTGCGCGTGAGCGATTGGTGAAGAGAATCAATAAAACTGTTAGAGAGCACGCCAAATTTTTAACTAAAAATGTTGGGAAAAATATATAATTTTAGTCTAAAAATAATGTACGTATATGTGTATGTGGCCTACCTGTCATTGTGCGTTTTGCAAATGATAGACCCTTAGAACACAAAAACTTCCAAAATCCGTCTAATCGCTAATAACTCTTTGCTGATTGCCAACCTACTTGTGTACCTGCTCTTTTGGCACATCTATTTATTCGATTACCTCAATACACATAATCCACAAGTGATTTACCACCACATTCATACATTTAACACAAATAATCTCTATACGATTCTTAAAATCCACCCAGCCAGCATTTTCAATCATAAGCGACCCGAAATTGAGTCTTCTTGGCGCGCAACTAATCGCGGAACATCTCTTTTGCGATTCGTTTGTGACACCCGGGCCAAAGTAAAAAGTACCCTACGGCGTGCGCATCCTTTCGATTATAAAGCGAGTCGTAGTAGTGGTTAAAAACGACTATTTTAGTATGTAGAAAAGAGCGAGTCGTAGTAGTGGTTAAAAACGACTATTTTAGTATGTAGAAAAGAGGGTATCTGGTGCTTTACATATGTACATATCGTTACCAAAAGGTGCAAAAGTGCCAAGTCCATTTTATGAAATTGGTTGTTAGAGACGAAAAATCGATGTAGTTTCGCATTATCTGCCCATTTTCAATAACATCCGTCCTACCCCGAAAAGAAGTACACATACCAAGATTCGTTAAGATAGATATCTCAATTGTTGCTCGAGTTATCGTGTGCACAGACGGACGGACAGACAGACAGTCACCGCTTAGTCGATTTCTTTTTTCATTCTGATCATTTAGGTATGTTTTCATTTGTCTATATCTATCTCGATTCGTTTTGTCTGTTAAAAACAACCGTTATGTGAACAAAGTTTTAATACCCTTGTGCACAAGTGCGCTCGGGTATAAAAAAATTGTAAGCCTTCCAATCTTCACTACAGTCGCAGACATGAGTAAAGATACGGCATAAAATAGTTCTCTCCAATGCCACTAGACCCGTCTTACATATATGACTTAAATTTTAAAATTTTAAAGCATTTGCTACCGCAGTTAAATCTTATCTAAAATTCATAAAACAAAATACGCAACATGGGATTTAGTGATATTAATTGAGTAGTAAATATATCAACTGTATTTACGAATTTTGCTCTGCTTTGATTAAAAAATGCTCGATTACATTCATAAAAATGTACATAAATAAATGTATGTAGGTATGTGTGTATATATAATATAAGCGTGAATATGTACTAGAAATGNAAATTAAACTCGCTTAGTTTGTGGTTTGAAGATTTGCACAGAGAGCAGCACTGATGTACTAAAGAAAATGAGAGGTATGTACGTGTTAGAGAATGAACAAGATCAGTGTTAGTAGAATTGGAAATAACGGTAAATAGGTGTATGTATGCATGTGATGAAGTTTAAATAAAAAATAAAAATTCTAAAACAAAAAAAAACTCTTTCTATTTTCTTTTGGACATAATTCATAATTTCATATG